>NW_015387201.1:142873-146579 GCF_001527695.2 Protobothrops mucrosquamatus | reverse complement strand
TCTAAAAATAGCTCTTGTGCTGGCTCTGATGTTCCACGTCCGTGGTCTCCCCTCGCATCTAGGTAGTTGGCGATGCTCCATTTTGGGTGGCCAGGAGGCCTGGCAGGCAGGCAGGCAGGCAGGTGGTCTCAGTTAACGGCGAAGGAGGGAGGGAGGGAGCACCCAGCAGCCCCAGATTGCTCTCCTTGGTTCCATCTTCACTCTTCCGTCCCCTTCGGAGAGGGGTTGCATGGCGGAGAAAATAAAATAATGCTAGCAAAGGGAGGGAGTGCAATAAAGGAGAATATCGGGGTTGAAATGAGAGATCCTGGGTGCTCTCTGAGCGTGGCTGCTTCCTTGAAGACGTCTCGTGACCCAACTAGGGAGCATCATCAGGGCTGCAAGAAATGTCCTGCAAGAAAATAACCAAGCTCAGAGAGCACCAAGGACCCCTCAGACTGAGGAGTGCACCCTCCCCTTGTCTTTTAGATACAGCCAAACCCCTCCAAGTTCATCTGTGTATTTTTATCCCGCCTTTATTATTTCTATCAATAACTGACGGCGACAAACATACCTAATATTCCTTCCTCCTATCTTCCCCACCACAACAGCCCTGTGAAGTGGGTTGGGCTCAGAGAGAGGGCGGGGCCAAAGCTACTCAGCCGGCGTTGGTGCCTAAGGTAGGACTAGAACTCGCAGTCTCCCGCTGATTGGTTCTTCTTCTCCGTGTCTTATTATTTGGGAGGTTTACATTTCCCAAGCGACGTTTGTCCTTCGAAAAATCAGATCTCCGCTTTCAGGGAGTTGGCAACCAAATTTTGCGAAGCTTAAAAAAAGCTTTCTCTTCTGGCTGCTTGTTGGCAGGGACGGGCATTTTTTTTTTTGCCTCTCTGATCTGCCGCCGCTTGCCGTTCCCGTGGGTTTGTTAGATTCGAGCCTGGATGCTGGTTTGCAGGATCGGAGGGCCGCGACGTGCAAAAGAAGATTGCAGAGGCGGAAGGCAGTTGCCTGGGATCGATACATTTGATCCCTGCAGACTTGCGCTAGAGAACGGTCGGTTTCTAAAAAGTTTCAACCGAGTTGTAAACTTGAAGGCGGTCGAATAAGAGGATAACAGAGTTGGGAGGGGACCTTGGAGGTCATCTAGTCCATCCCCCTGCTCAGGCAGGAAACCCTATACCCGTTCTGGACAAACGGCTGTCCAGTCTCTTCTTAAAAACCTCCAGTGATGGAGCACCCACGACTTCTGGTGGCAAGCTGTTCCACTGGTTAATTGTTCTCACGGTTAGGAGACTTCTCCTTAATTCTAGGTTGCTTCTCCCTACAGTGCTGCAAACCTCTCCCAAGTTGGCTTTCCATCTGTTTTTCCCCCCTTTCTTTGGTGCTCTCCTTGGTCCTGCAGAGCTGGCCCTTTTTCCGAAACCGATTTCACCCTCCATTGCTGGCTGTGGAATTCTGGGAGTTGAAGTCCACATGCCTTAAAATTGTCAAGGTTGAGAAACACTGCTTTATAGACCATTTCAAACAGTTGCCCATAACATAATTTTTAACATAATTTTTTTACATAATTTTTTTAACATAATTTTTAACATAATTTTAAAAAGAAACGGCAAAAAAATCAATATTTCATTTTAATTGTATTTTAAACTTAGTATTTTGTATGGTTTGTCTGTTTTTTAACTTGCTGTAAGCCGCCCTGAGTCCGCCAGGAGAAGGGCGGGGTATAAATTTAATAAAACCTAAAACCTAAAACCTAAAACCTAAACCAATCTCTTCTTAAAAACCTCCAGGGATGCAAGATCCCACACCTTCCGAAGGCAAGCCACTCCACTGGTTCATGGTCCTGACTATCAGGAAATCTCTCCTTAATTCCAGGTTGCTTCTCTCCTTGATTAGTTTCCATCCTTTGCTTCTTCTCCTGCCTTCTGGCGCTTTGGAGAAGAGGTTGATCTCTTCCGACTTGGCTTGGTTCATCGTCCTCAGAGCTGGAGAGTTAAGTCTTTGAGAAAGCTACAAATACCTATTTTGATAGCTTGATGCTTCCTCGCCTGCAGTTGTCCCCCTTGACCCCTTGTGGACCAGAGATGCGTGCTTGAAAATCCGTCACGCAAATCCCCTTCCGATCTGCATCGCACCATCACCTTTAGGGCCCTTTTTTTTTTTCCTCCCTGTCTGATGCAACAGAAACCTTCGCCTCGGTTTTTTTTTTTTTTTTATAAATTTTTTTTATTTATAATACAATTAAAACAAAAATGGACATACGTGGCATTCCAGGGTAAATATTCCTAACAATTTGTTTCTCGTGATACAAAAACTTAATACATCATCCTTAACCTCTATATACACCTCATTCTTCTACATAATACAATTATATATACAATTATATATACAATTATGTGTATGCTTCAATCCTATCGGTTTTTTGTCCGGCGTGGCAAAACAATCAAAGTGGATGCCACGGCAGGCAGGCAGGCGCTCCCCTTGGGAACAGGGCACGGAGGTAATAAATCCTGTTTACGGCAAAAAAACCCCAAAAAAAGCCGCTGGAAAACCATCAGACTGCGCACCCCACCCTCCCACCCTCCCACCCCATTGCACCAGCAGCTAGTTTCACTCTGCAGCATCTTACCAGAGGATTTATTTTTAATTTTTTTAATTTTTTTTGCAACGCAGGGATATTGCAATGCTGGCTAGAGCGTTAGGTCTGCTTCTCTGAGCCTTTGGGGGGGGAAGCTAAAGAGGGGGACAGGGACAGCATCTCCACCTTAGCCCAGAAGATGCAAAGAGGCGTCTCTGATTCTAAGCAGGCTTGCAGAAGCTGCTGGAGGGGGGGGGGGAAGAAATGGTTTCTCAGGGACGAAACCCGTGAGAGACACGCCTCGGGCAAGGCTAGTGTCTTGTTGCATTTTTTAATTTATTATCCGACATCTGTGCCGCCCACCTCGCCGAGGCCACTCTTAGGTTTACGTTGTGGGTTTTTGTTTTTTTCTGTAGGAGAAAAGGCTTGTGAGTCAAGACCCCTTTCGCACGAAAGCCCCTCTCTCTCTCTGGCTAAAATTTGTGGGTTGGAAAAGGTGCTTCTAGGCTCCTTCCAAACTTTCTGTATCCTTGACCTTGATGGCATGAGAAGTCTAGGTATTAGTATGGATATCCATTGTCCCCTATTTTCCTTCCCTTCCCTTCTCTTCCCTTCCCCCTCTTTCCTTTCCTTCCCTCTTTCCTTTCCTTTCCTTTCCTTTCCTTTTTTCTATCTCCCTTTCCTTTCATTTCCTTCCCTTCCCTTCCCTCTTTCCTTCCCTTCCCTTCCCTCTTTCCTTTCCTTTCCTTCCCTTCCTTTCCCTCTTTCCTTTCCTTTCCCTTCCCTCTTTCCTTTCCCTTCCCTTCCTTTCCTTTCCTTTCCTTTCCCTTCCCTTCCTTTCCTTTCCTTTCCTTCCCTTCTCTTCCCCCTCTTTCCTTTCCTTTCCTTCCCTTCCCTTCCCTCTTTCCTTCCCTTCCCTTCCCTCTTTCCTTTCCTTCCCTTCCCTCTTTCCTTTCCTTTCCTTTCCTTTCCCTTCCTTTCCTTTCCTTTCCCTTCCCTTCCTTTCCTTTCCTTCCCTTCTCTTCCCTCTTTCCTTCCCTTCCCTCTTTCCTTTCCTTTCCTTTCCTTCCCTTCCCTTTCCTTTCCTTCCCTTCTCTTCCCTCTTTCCTTTCCTTCCCTTCCCTCTTTCCTTTCCTTCCCTTCCCTCTT
>NW_015387201.1:138902-140757 GCF_001527695.2 Protobothrops mucrosquamatus | reverse complement strand
GAAGATTCAGCTACCTGGGTTTCATAGCTGGATAATATCTATATTATCCAACTATGGATAAAATATAGATATTATCCCGGAGCTGTCTTAAAAAAAATCGAACCAAGTAGGGTTTTGGGAAGAAATGTGTTTCTCTCTGTTCCTGCCTCTCCGCCACCCACTCTGCACAAGGGGAAAAAAAAAAGAGAATAACTCACCCCGGGCCCTTTGAGCATGTTCCTGCTGCTAAGGCACGATAAATAATAAATAATATGACGCCAGCACTAAAAAGTGCCAAGAAATTCTGCAGTGCTTCGCCGGGGGATCTGTTGCCTTCGCAAATCAGCCCCGGAAGATCCCTGCTGGGCATCTTCCAAATCTGATCCAAATTTGGAGCCTCTTCATCAGATCAGAAGGGCAAAAAAAAATAAAAACAAAAATAAAATCTGTTTCTAATTGCCTGGAGGGAGATGAAGGGTGTCCCCCTCTCCCTTTTTCAGAGGGGTTCTCATCTTAGAGACCTCAACTAATCCCACAATTGCAGTTCAGAAGGGCTCTTAAACCAAGGAGCAAATTCAAATTTAGTTATCACAGCTCCGAAGCGAGATACAAACAAGATACTCAATAAAGGAAATACTACATCCTTTTATACATAACGTACGCAGGTAATCCTCGATTTACGACGACTTGAGGCCAACGTTTTTATTATTATTATTATTATTATTATTATTATTATTATTATTATTATTATTATTATTATTAAACCAAGGAGCCAAATTGCATACAGGGAGTCCTCGGCGTACGGCCGCAATTGAGCCCCCAAATTCCGTTGCTAAGGAAGACCGTTGTTAAGTGAGTTGGGCCCCATTTTACAACTCAGTAGGTTGAGCCCCCCCCACCCTTCTTTGTGGCAGACCCTCAAATATTGGAAGACTGCTATCCTGTCACTCCTGGTCCTTCTTTTCAGCAGACTAGCCCTGCCCAATTCCTGCAACCGCTTGGGCGAATTAAATTCAAAAGAAATTAATCAGATTAATTTATAAAAATAAATTAAAAATTATAAAAATTATAAAAAATAAATTCAGTATAGGGTTTCCTGCTTGAGCCGAGGGTTGGACTAGAAGACCTCCAAGGGCCCTTCCGACTCTTGTTATTCTTCATATGTTTCAGCCTCCAGTCCCCTAATGATCTTCCTTGCTCTTCTCTGTAGACTTTCTAGAGTCTCAACATCTTTTTTATGGGATCAGTTCTGAAGGAATTAGGAACTTGAAGTCTTCTTCAGCCTAACTCTACTCGGGTTTGATAGAAGCCGATTCATTTTGACCGAAATGCGTGGCCCAGTCTTGTTTTATAAGGAACGGAGAAGCATTGCGATACGGGGTGTGTGTGTGGGTGAGTGTGTGGAGACTTACCCATTTGCTGAAAAACAAGGGAGTGAGTGTATTTTGTAGGCAAGAAGGCCACCTGAGCTGGGGTGGTGCATTCCCAGAATTAAATCAAAACCAACAGAGCAGGCAAGCCAGTTGCTGTGTCCGAAAGGTAAAATTGTCCTTGGGCAAGAAGCAGTGAGGAAGGAAATGCATCATCGAGGGATCTTGGGGAGATGGCGAAAGGAAAATTGGAGGCGCCACTCAGAAGAAAAAAACACACACACAAAAAAAAACGTTAAGTCACTTGAAACAACCAAAGGTTTTATCACGACCTCGCCTTGCTGGCTAATCAAATCACTGCGGCGGTCAGAAGTGTGAAGTCCTTTTTTTTTCAGTGCCGTTGTCACTTCACACAAGTCGTTAAAACGAGTGCTTGTAACTCGAGGACTGCCTGGGATCCCTTTGTAAATCCATCGATTCCCAATTAAACTGTGAATCGCCCCACC
>NW_015387201.1:133878-137253 GCF_001527695.2 Protobothrops mucrosquamatus | reverse complement strand
GAGAGTCGATCAATTAAAACAAGGGGTAAATCCAGCATCTAGAGAAATTGGAGGGGGGGGGGAGAGGGAGAGAGATTTATGCTGCTGCTTCAGCCTACGCTATAATGCAGCTTGTTGCTTTTTTTAGCTCACTGCCAACGATGTGCGAGCAGAGAGAAGACCTAAATCATAGATTATTTTAGGGCAGGAAGCCCCGGACGGAAGATGGTGGGTTAGAGATGGCAACTTTGGCTTGGTGGGGTGTACATTTGAGCTGGGCTCCTCCCAAGCCTCCAGGGGGTTTTTCTACAAAAAGAGCCAGATTTTAGGTTGAGGAACAAAGTGACAATCGAATAAAACAACAACAACGACAACCCAGGTGGAGCTTTGATCACACTACCCTGGGTACCACCTTGGCATTTCTGACTATACCCTGCAGATACCCCTCCCTGGGGGCAGGGCTGTGAAATGTGTCTGTATCACTCCACAGACAGCTGTCACATTTTCCAGCTCTAAGGAACACCCTTCCTCCATCCCACGATGTTGAACCAGGTCATGATAAAGGGGAATATTCGTAGCACAGGGTTGAAATGAGAGGATCTTTGTTGCTCTCTGGGCTTGGTTGTGTTCTCACAGACGTTTCATGAGCCAAACTAGGTAACATCATCAGTGCTAGAAGGAAGTGGGGTTTGCGGAGAGGAGGAGGACCGTGGGGTCCTTGGTGCTGTCCGAACTCAGTTTTTTCTTGCAGACGTTTCCTCACCCAACTAGATAACATCATCAGTGCTACTGTAGTAAGGATTGGGGTCTGCTCTCATTTTACATTCTAAACAGCCCAACCAAAGAGCCTCCGAGACCATTCCCACAAACGCTGACAGGGCAAGAATATAAATGGAGAGCGAACCCCATCCCTTACTAGCACTGATGGCGTTACCTACTTGGGTAATGAAACGTCTGCAAGAAAACAAGCTCAGAGACCACCAAGAGTCCCTCAGGTCATAATCTCCAGAAGTGGCCTGTCCTGACCTACCCTAGAAAAAAAGTGGCTTAGCATGTTTACAAGATCCCCAGTTATAAATAAATTAAAAAAAGTGACCGTAAGGAGGAAAATGTCAAAAAGTTACGAACAGACCAAAGCAGCATTGGCATATTAAAAAAAAATAAAAATGAGAAAGATGGAACGAAACATCCAGAAAAAAAACAGCACAGGGTGTTTTGCTGTAGGAGGTCATGCTTGTTTGTAGTGGGTGACACGATATCCGCCTTTTCCACCCGTATACTCAAACAATTCTGTTGATTTCACAGGTTGATATGTGAAAGTCACAAAGTGCACGAAGAAGAAGAAGAAGAGAACGGTAGGGACAGAAAGCCAGTTTTGGAGAAATGCTCGGTTATGGCCCTTGGGGTAAGAAGCTTATTCTAAAGACAAATTGTAGCTGTGGCTACAATTATCTGATTAGAACACTGATGAGAATTCAGTAAATAAAGACACCCTAAGAAGGTCACCTCTGCAATTGGTTCCCTGACCTCTTCCTAAAGTTTTCTTTCCAGATTGTGTAGTTCTGGAAGATTGCTTAGAAAGCAGAAGGCTTACAAAATCAGAATATTGGAACCGGGCTTTGGACGTTGCAAAGCCGGATTCAAAATTCAGAGCAAGATCTATCAAAAATCCACCTTGTCTGTGATTTCGGGCAGAAGCCGA
Organism: Protobothrops mucrosquamatus; assembly: GCF_001527695.2. NCBI lineage: Eukaryota > Metazoa > Chordata > Lepidosauria > Squamata > Viperidae > Protobothrops > Protobothrops mucrosquamatus. Next base: position 135,572 of record NW_015387201.1, on the reverse strand, counting down.
GCCGTAGACTCAGACTGGATTTCCTACACCCTGATCCCCGTTTTCAAACCCTTCCGCGTTCGGTGTGAATCGTGGGGACAGCGCCATTTGTCGTACCACTGTTGGAAAGCGCCTGAATGACTTTGTCTCGCTACCGTTAATTTTCGGTCCATTCTCTACTAATCCGATTTATACCTCCCCCCAATGGGCTGGATTCTTGGTAGTTCGCAACAAACCCATTCGACAAATAACAGTACAGGTAGTCTTCAACGTACGACCACATTTGAGCCCCAAAGCGAGACATTTTGTTAAGTGAGTTTTGCTCCGTTTTACGACCTGTCTTGCCCGGTTGTGAAGTGAATCTGTCTTCCCCATTAACTTGGCTTGTCAGAAGGTCACAAAATGGGGGTCACGTGACCCAGGGACACCACAACAGTCATAAGTACAAGTCAGTTGCCAAGCATCTGTATTTCGATCACATGACCATGGGGATGCTACAATGGTTGTTAAGTGTGAAAAATGGTCAAAAGTCACTTTTTTCCAGTGCTTTTGTAACTTTGAATGGTCCCTAAATAAACTGCTGTGTGAGTTGAGGACTACCTGTACATTAAACTAGCCACGGGGTTAAAAGAAAAAAAAAAGATACACGAAATGCCAACATTACAGAATCATGACATCACTGTCTTGCTTCCGTTCCTATCAAGTACTTTATTACAAATCAGTGATCCCGATCAAATGAAACTTACAAAATAGAAGCACAAAAGATAATAGGCCATATAAGGTTTAAAAAAAACAAACCCAAGTCTGCACTATTTTGTGTTTAGCAATACAGGAGTTTTACAAGCAGCAAAAACCAACGTAGTGCGAGGGCCAGGGGTCCTTTTCCACAAGCAAAAACTGAACCTCAAATTCTTCCATAGAAGTTAGAAGCTGTTTTGCATCCTCTGGAGGGAAAAAAAAGAGAGCCGAATATTAAGTTTGTGTTTCGAAATTATCTCTACAAGGGCAGGCTCTTTTGTCATGTGTAACTTCTGCCGATGGTATAATACTAATAATACCATATCCTCATTCATTGGTGTAATGTCAAGTCCCTCGTAAGCTTTCCAAAACTCATTTTAAACAGGTTTGGGAAGAGCAGGAAAATGAGAAACGTGAGCCGAGGAGCGTATTTTGCATAGCACACGTACAGCCGCTGAAAAACAGCACCTGTGAGCTTCGGCCCGCTGGTTTGCTACGGGCGGAAGGGTAGGGCAGGAATCCGGGAAGCACAGATGAAGCAGATTGATTCCATCTGAAAAAAAAAAAAGGCATTCCATGCCCCAAAGTAAAAAAAAAATAAAATATTGCAGAACACTTGGGAGGGCATTCTGGGGTCAGAAATATTGGTAGAACGAACATACTTCCTCTCATTTTTCCATTCCTGCTGCTGAAAGTTGAATAGAGCTGGAAGGGACCTTGGAGGTCTTCTAGTCCAGCCCCCTGCTCAAGCAGGAGTCCCTGTACCATTTCAGACAAGTGACTGTCCAGTCTCTTCTTAAAAACCTCCAGTGATGGAGCACCCACGATTTCTGGTGTCAAGCTGTTCCACTGGTTAATTGTCCTTAATTCCAGCTTGATTCTCTCTTGAATGTTTCCAACCATTATTTCTCGTCCTTCCTTCTGGTGCTCTGGGGAATAATTTGATCCCCTCTTCTTTGGGGCAGCCCCTCAAATAC
>NW_015387201.1:130100-133459 GCF_001527695.2 Protobothrops mucrosquamatus | reverse complement strand
TGACTGTCCAGTCTCTTCTTAAAAACCTCCAGTGATGGAGCACCCACGATTTCTGGTGTCAAGCTGTTCCACTGGTTAATTGTCCTTAATTCCAGCTTGATTCTCTCTTGAATGTTTCCAACCATTATTTCTCGTCCTTCCTTCTGGTGCTCTGGGGAATAATTTGATCCCCTCTTCTTTGGGGCAGCCCCTCAAATACTGGAACGCTGCTATCCTGTCTCCCCCGTTTCTTCTTTTCTTCAGACTAGCCAAACTCAAGTCCCACAGCCCTTCTTCGTATGTGTTGTCATGTCTGTTTTCTTTAAAAAAAGCAAACTCATATAACCCGTGACGGAGCCCTGAGTTCTCTTCCCATTCGCACCGATTGCTCACTTCCGATTCCCCTATTTTGATTGTGCAGCCCATTGTAGAAATGGCGAGCTGTAATTCCCCAGTTGCTCAAGAGAAGATGCTGTTTGCTGGGGGGGTGGTGGAGGGGGGCAGCTCCTCTTCCTCCCTAACCGCAGGGTCGCTACCCTCTTGGGTTGTTTAGAAAACAGAGCCAAACCTTCAGGACCCCCCTCTTTATTTCCAGACCCCTGCCAAACTCCAGCTCTTAACGTTTAAGGTTGCTTTTCAGCCACTTCTTCAAGCCCTGAAGTGTTAGAACTGGACTCTCCACATCAAAAGCACGCCGGTTGGTTTCCACTTGTAAATTCCACCTGTGGTTGGTGAAGGTTCCCCTTTTCTTTTCCTGGTAGAGGTACTAATCAAAAAGTACGACTCAAATAAAGCCAAGAACCACACAACATGACCACATCTTAAATCAGATCCACACAACAACAGTATTTGCATCTTTTCTGGGGGTTTGGGGGGGCAAGTGAGGGTTGTTTAGGCTGTTCTCGGGTCCTAAACACATTTCAATTTCTCTCTTCCAGAAGTACCCTTTAAAAAAAATAAAAAATAAGAGACTGATTCACATGTTCCACTGTACAGTTAGTCCTCGACTTACAACAACAACAACAACAACAACAAATAATAATAATAATAATAATAATAATAATAATAATAATAAAGTTGGAAGGGACTTTGGAGGTCATCTAGTCCAACCCCCTGCTCAGGCAGGAAACCCTATACCATTTCAGACATTTAGTGATTGTTCAAAGTTTACAACGGCACTGAGAAAAAGTGATTTATGAGGGGTTTTCCATACTTTAGGACTGTTGCAGCTTCCCCACAGTCACGTGATCAAAATTCGGACACTTGGCAACTGACTCATAGTTATGACCGTTGCAGCGTCCTGGATCACGTGATCCCCTTTGGTGACCTTCCAACAAAGTCAACGGGGAAGCCAGATTCAGTTAGCGACGTGTTATTATCTTAACAACTGCAGTGATTCATTTAACAACTGTGGCAAAAGAAGGTCATAGAAAGGGGCAAAATTCACTTAACAACTGTCTTGCTTAGCAAGAGAAATTTTGAGCTCAGTTGTGGTCCTAAGCCGAGGACTCCCTGTAGGCTGTTGTGGTTCAAAGAAATATCATGAGAAAGTGTCCTTGCAGCTTTTCGCAAGAGATGCTTTTGCCTTAGCGCTGCTTCTGGGTGTTGAAAGGAACGTCGTACAGTCTCTCAAACATCTGCAGTCAATGTGTTTAGTATTTTCGTTTTCTGCTTTTAGAGTTCCTCTTTTCTTTCTTCCTCTCTACAAATGAATGAGCCTTCTGTATTTTTAGATAATGCCGCTCCTTGGTGGCCTTTACTTATGATTGAGCATTACTTTATGGTTCTTCCTTTCTTCCTCCATCCCTCTATCTATCTATCTATCTATCTATCTATCTATCTATCTATCTATCTATCTATCTATCTATCTATCTATCTATCTATCTATCTATCTATCTATCATCTATCTATCTCTCCATCCTTCTAACCATCTGCCAATCTGTCCATCATCTATCCCTATTTCTATCCCTCTTTATCCCTCCGTCTTATCTCTCCATCCCTCTATCGTATCATCTAGCCATCTATCCCTCTACCCCTCCATCCATCCCTGTTGCTCCATCCTACCCATCCGTCCGACTGTCCATCATCTATTCCTATTTCTATCCATCCCTCTATCATCTAGCCATCTATTCCCTCTACCCCTCCATCCATCCCTCTATTGCTCCATCCTTCTACCCATCCACCCGTCTGCCCCTCTATCCATCCCTCCATCTCATCTATCCATCCCTCTATCCTATCATCTAGCCATCTATCTACCCCTCCATCCCTCTATTGCTCCTTCTACCCATCCGTCCATCATCTATCCCTCTTATCTATCCATCCATCCCTTAGTGGTCTATCCCTCTCTATCCATCTTATCTCCATCTATCTATCTATCTATCTATCTATCTATCTATCTATCTATCTATCTATCTATCTATCTATCTATCTATCTATCTATCTATCTATCTATCTATCTATCTATCTATCTGTATCTCTTCTATCTGGTATCTGTTTCTATCTTGTCTGTCCATCTGTGTGAATGGATGCATTATTGGTACGCCAGGCATATGTATACACGTGCACAGACGCATATATGCGGGTGCTTATATATATCTTCTCCAAGGCGCCTGAAGGCAGGACGAGAAGCAACGGGTGGAAATTAATCCAGGAGAGAAGCAACCTAGAACTAAAAAGAAATTTCCTGGCTGTTAGAACAATTAACCAGTGGAACAACCTGCCTCCAGAAGCGGTGAATGCTCCAACACTGGAAGTTTTTAAGAAGAGACTGGACAGTCATTTGTCTGAAATGGTGTAGGGTTTCCTGCCTGAGCAAGGGGTTGGACTAGATGACCTGCAAGGTCCCTTCCAACTTTATTATTATTATTATTATTATTATTATTATTATTATTATGTCTATGCACAATCTCACCACCCAGGTATAGTGCACTGTGTTAAGGTACATAAGTCTGTAGAAACACACAGAAGCTGTGGGCCCAGGCAGCTCCGCGTCCAGGCTCCCAGGCGCGATATGGGCCCCCAGCAGCCTCCAGCCTCCCTCCTCTCCCGGGCCCTCCGAGGCGCCTGCCGGCTCCGGCTCCCCTCAGGCCTCGGGCGGCGGCGGGGGGAGGGGAGGGGAGGGAGGAGCAGGAAAGACAGATCGGAGGCCCGAGGGGCGGGGCCGCCGGCGGGGTTTCCCGGCCGCGGCCGCAGGGGCGGGGCCTGCGCGTGCGCGCCGGCCGGGAACGCCCTCCACCCCCCGCCGCCCGCCTGTTTGCCTTGCCTGCCTGCCTGCCGCGCCCAGGCGAGACGCCGCTGCCTCCTCCTCTTTTTTTTTTTTCCCCCTCCTCCTCCTCCTCCTCCTTCCCCCCTCGCGACTGCTCCGGCCTCGTCTTCGTCTC
>NW_015387201.1:99008-129621 GCF_001527695.2 Protobothrops mucrosquamatus | reverse complement strand
TCAATTAATTATTTCCCCCCTCCACACACACTGCCCTGGAGCCTCTTTATCTCCAAAATGCAACTTTTCCCCCTCCAACTAAAACGATGCTTTCTTAGCATCTAGGTTTATATTAGACTATAATCGGTTTTATATATCAGATGCTAATATATATTCACTAAAGCCCCCCCCCCAGATCTCCATAACCCCCTCCCCTGGATCTGATCAAGACCTATAAGAGCCTATTAGGGGGACCCCTTTGCCTCCTCCCCATCTTTTGCCTCCCCCCCCAAAAAAAGACCCCTAACTCTTCCCCTTCCCAGACTGTCAACCCTAATTCATATTTCCATTTCTTGATTTTAGCAGACCTCAGTCTGCCCCTTCCATCACGATTCCTGCCTTTGATTTGTGGCCCTGTCCTTGCTGAAGAGGGCGTCTCCTTATGGAAATCCACCCACCAATCCCCCCCCCTTTTCCATTTTAGCAAAATCATGCTCCCCTAATTTTATTTTTAAAAGGGGGAATGATACCCTCTTGATACCCCCTTAAAAGGGGGAAGGATACTCCCCTTTCCATCCTTCGCCCTTTCCCCTTCTCCGAGATATTTTCTTCTTTCATTTTTATTCTCTCTCTCTTTCTTCCTTTTTTTTTTTTTTTTGAAGCCTTCCTTTTTCCCCCTGGGTGACTAAAATGTTCTTCCTTTCTCTCTTTCCCTCCATTCTTCCTTTGGCCATTTTTCCCCGTCTGCTACTTCTGCTTTTTTTCCCCTTTTCAAATCCTCTCCCCCCATCCCCTCCACCCCGCCATCCCACATTACATACACACTCATAACACTGCACATCCTTTTCTCTAACTGGTCCCCTCCATTTTGCTCTCTCCTTCCTGAAATCTGTGGTCCTCTTCTAGGGAGGAGTGGAAAAAAAAGCCCAACCTTTTTTCCCCCCAGATTGCTGACATAGGGAAATCAAGAAATCGCACCACACTGCCCCCCCCTTTTTTTTTTCATTGTCTTCATCACCGTCCCACCCATTTCACAGCATCAGAGAAAGTCCTTGTAGGCAGAGATAGGAGGGGAAAAAAAATAACGGGGGTCTTTTCTGCCCTGAAAAGGCAGAAAAAAGTGGGAAGAGGTGCCAAACCACAGGGAAAAATGCTGGGAAGAAATTTTCCAGAGCCGGTATAATGGTGGAAGATTGATGGCTTGAAAGAAATTGAAATCAGGACTCTATTCTAAGTTTGGGACTAAAATAATGGACATTTTGCTGCTTCCTCTCCCATGGTAGGAAAAAAAATGATTGGGGGGTCACAGGGGGTGGGAAAGAAACAGTGGGGTGTTTTTTTGCTGCCTCAATTGTGCAATTTTGGCTATCTTTTTTTTTCTTTTTAAAAAAATCCTTGTTTAAAGTTGCTTCTCTGTTTTGATAGGTGTTGTGTAATTTTTTTTTTTTTGCCATTAATGTTTCAGCTCATTGTGGTTGCTAAGGGGATGCGGAAGGATCATTTTTAAGGCTTTTTTTTTTTTTTTAAATAGTGCAAATTAAGGAAGGTGGCTTTGTGGGGGGGAGTAGCAGGGTATGTTTTTTTAAAAAATTAAATCTTGGGATTTTTTAAATGATGGGGGTTGGGGGGGAAGGCCTGGAGTTTTTGCACTGGTTTTAAAGAAACAGTAAATCTGAAGGGAACGAATTTTCTTTCCTAAAGCTTCCAAGGAGAAAAATGAGAATGATCTACAGCTAGCACCCTTCCAGGCTGCCAAATTTGTCATTTCTGACAATTAGCTAAAATTTTAATGTGTGTGATCTTTTCTCACAAGCTCTTTATGTAAAAAAAAGATGAGTCCTGGGGATTGTCTGTTCTCTGAGCTGCCTTAGACATGCAAATGTTTCTTTTGCCAAAAAAAAAAAGAACAAAAAAAAAGCCTTCCTGGAAAAAGATGGGAACCAGCAGGTGACTGGCTGCTTTCCTGGATCTGGAGGTGGGAAGGAAACCTAGAAACGCCTCCCCCCCCTCCAAATCGAACCCCCAAATCCTTTTTTTTCCTCCCCCCCCTCTGGGTCTTTTGGATGTGCAACCTGCACGCAGGCTCTGACACTCTTTTGTGACGCTTTCCTGATCAGACCAAGCTTGTAAATAAACCTTTGGAGAAAAAATAAATGAACATGCAGGCAAAACCAGATCTCATCTTATAGCCTTTCTGTGATTTGTTTATTTTTTTATATTTTTGGGAGAAAGGAAGAATCGGACAAGTTTAATGTTTTGGCCACCCGCACATCAGGAAGGGTGTGCTTTACATGCCCTCACCGGGGTTTTTTTTCTCTCCCCCCCCCATTTTTTTCTTTTCTTTTCTGGAAATGAATGGATGTTTTGTGCTTGGATCCTGGGAACTGCAACAAGATGGCGTACAAACATCTCTGCGTTTGCAACCGCTGCTTTACCCAGCTGAATCTTGAAGCTGGAGAGAGAGCTTTATTTTAACTTTTGATCACCTTTCCCCCCCCCCTCCTATCCTTGACAGATCGTGTGCTTTGATGGGGAATTGACAAATGCTCTGATTTTGTTTTTTTGTTTTTTTAAACTTTCGTTTTTCAGTTCCTTGTTAGCCACCGGGTGGGTGGAGTAGTTGACTGAAATTGTTACGGATAACAGGTCAAAGGATGAAGGAGGGCAGAGGCCCGATTAGACCTAAGCTGTATAAGGTTCTGATTATTTATTTTGTAAAAGGTTAGCTTGGTTTTTGTATGAGCTTTTTTTTTTTTTTTTTTAAGAACGGTAGAATTTGTACCTCTTGTAAAAATCGAATTTTTGCCCTTTGCCAGTATGGGTCCGTTTCTGTAAATAGCAGTTCACCTGAAATTATTTCATAGAATAAATATCAGTAGGGAAATATCTTGTTTGGGTCAACTTTTCCCAAATCATATTTGATCTGTTGCTTTATTGTAAAAAAAAAATATGTTGAATTCATTGGGCCTTATGTGTTTAAAACAAAGCTCAAATTCCTATTATTGGGCTCAAACAACAACAAAAAAATCCAAACTATTTTGCATTTGTCCTTAACAGTTCAACTGATGATTGGGTTTATATTGCTGCCCTGAATACTGTAGAGGTATGACAGTCCTCATGAAATTGATAATCTTAATTTTAAAATCCAGCTATTACAATTGTATGGGTTGGATTCCCAGCCTATATCTGAAGACTCATTAAGATAAACGTTTGTTTAGTAAACCTTGTTTATTAAACTTTTAGTTTAGTAAACTGAACTTTTAATGGTACGGTAGCCAAAATGCTGAACAATCAGCAAAGGCAAAGCTCATCTAATTGAAACAATATAAATAAAAGCAATGAAATATTTTTTTAAAAAGAAGATTTAAAGCAAGCATTTTTCTGGAACAATTTAGATACGGTTGAATATTTATTTTATTGTGCTTTGATCTGTTTAAACATGAAACAGATTAGACATGCATTAACACAGCTTTTAATGACATAAACCGTTTTCAAGTTCAATTAACCAAATATTTTACTATAGGTTTTAAAAAAATTATGGAGCAGTAGGTGAAAAGAATTGATTAAAAACGCCTTCTTTTATTAGATTTGAGTTTGGAATTTAGATGGACTTTTCAAGGTTCGTTTCTCTTTCTATTCCTCTCCAATACTTTGTGATTATGGTGCACTTTCATTGTCAATAAATACAATGCCTTGCATACATACCTTCATATGTTCTATTTTCTTGGTTTTTGCCATATACTCCTAGGCACAATCTGATGTGAAGGCTTGTAGACCCAGATGATGTGTATAGTAGATTTTCTTCCTATTTATTTTTTGTAGCAGTTGGGTCAGCAATCTCAGATGTTAAATCTTAAATCTCGAAGGTTGATCTTAATTGGAAACGTTTATATTTTGAGAAAAAATAATATCGGCTCTTGCTGAAAACTACCTTTTTCAGTTTTGAAAAAAGAAGTCTGTGCACAATTGCCTGGGTTAAATTTAAAATCTAATTGAATGATGCTTGATCCAGATTGTGCCAGATTAAAAAGGAAAGCAGGGGAGTGGGTTGGGTACTTTTTGTGTGTGTGGGGGGGGAGACTAATTCAACAATAAATAGGCTGTTGTGTTTATTCTGCAGGCAGTTCTTCCCTTTAACAACGGGCTTCAGCTGACAGTTAGCAACCAGCTTTGTGAAACACCAGGAAGTTATTTCTTCATTGCATGAATAGCAGTCTTCTCTGGAAAATACAATTTTTTTTCAAGCTCTGGGGAAGAGATTGTGCCTACCTTTTAGACGGATCTGGAACTTGGTTTTGAAAAATAGCCTGTTCTTGAGATGCCCGATTCTTCTCAATTATTACTGGTCTAAGGCAATTGGTTTCATTAATGCAATTGGTTTCATTAATAATGTTTCCCCCCCCCCCATTTCTCTCTCTCCCTCCCTCCCTCCTTGTGAGAACTTTTTTGGCCAAATAATCACTCTTCTTCAAAGCCCTGTAGATTTCCTTGCCTGTCTGTTTCAATTGGCTCAGATTTCAGTCCCTGAATAGGATTAAATTCTTACTGTCCATGGATTTTGGCTTTGCATTAATGGATTGGTAATTGATATTCTCAATTTTAATATCCAGATGTAGCTGTGTGGCGTTCTGGGTTGTTTTCAGAGGGCTGCTAATGCTGGCCTGAGAAAGTGGGGGGGGGGGAAGAGGATGGATAATCTGGGATAGCAGAGTTAGGATTTTTTTTGGGGGGGGGGCAGAATCCTTCATATGACTCACTCCACCAGGAAGTAAAAAGGATAATGGGAATTAGAGCGCATTATCTTGAGAACATTTTGAAACAACTTCAGAGGGCTGGCTTTTAATATTTTGAGTGTTGAGTTGGTTTTATGTGGGTACTTCTGAAGTGGTCGTTACAAGTGGATTCTAAATAGAAGGGCAGTAGGCAACAGGAATGGAAGGAAGGAAGGAGAGAGAGGAGGAGGGAAGGAAGGAGAAAAGAATGAAGGAACAGGAAGAGAAGGAAAGAAGAAAGGAAAGAGGGGAAAAGGAGGAAAGGAAAGGAATAAGGAAAAGAGAGGGGGGAAAATGATAGAGGGAGGGAGGAAGAAAGGAAAATAAATGTGTGGTGATTCAGGAGAGGCTTTGTTGAAAGATAAATCTGAAAAATGAATTACTTGAATGATAAAAGATGAAATCCTGACTGGCCCAAAGCATAAGTTACAAATAAGAAAGTTCAAATACTAGAAAAGTTAAAAGATTAAGAGAAGGGAAATAAAAACTGCCACTGGGTTTTATTTTCCTTGGGTTAAAGGTCTGTTCAGGATGGTTTGAAGGTTAGATGGTTTGAAGCCCAACTAGGTCATCAGGATGGGGAATGTCTCAACCCTAGCCACTTGAAGCCAGGTGGACTTCAACTCCCAGAATTCCCCAGCCAGCATGGCTGGCATCTTCAGCTTGCTAAGATTGAGAAACACTAAGCTGTGGGTTGATCCTACGCTGCAAAATTGGAACCGAGATAAAACGAAGATGACAAAAGTCAGCATTTCGGACGGGTTAAGCTCAGCTCATGATTTCCTGGCTTCGTGGAATCACTGCTCTTTTGAAAGGAAGCAAAGATATTCTGCAGAGAAGAGAGGCACGATTGAGAGTCTCTCTTGCCTTTTTTTTTTTTTAAGCAACAGTGCCTTTGGCAGCTAGCAATTTTATTTTTTTTTGAAGAAGTAACCTGGGCAGATAACTGTCTTCCCTGCCATGAAATTTGAGGCCTGCTGGCTGGGGAATTCTGGGGGTTGAAGTCCACATACCTTCAAGCTTCCAGGGTTGAGAGAGACTGCCCTCGACTGTGTAAATGCTCTGAGCCCTGAAACCATTTTGAGTTTCGCTCACTGAAGCTGGGAAAGTAATTCCAATTTCTAGGGTAGAATTTATAGAATTCCTGTTAGTTGTTCGGTCATAGAGGGAGGCCTTGTACTTCCTTTGCCTACCAGTTGAAGACAATGTCCCATTGGCAGCAGAAAAAAAGCCTTTTGACTCTGGATAATTTAAAAAAAAAAATTATCTCGGTCATACAGTCATTTTTAAAAGGGGAAAAAAATAGATGTGGAAGCTGTCAATAGAAACAAGAACCAAGGGCATCCTCAGGGTCAAGAAATTGTAAGATGGTGGCTGAAATGGTGGGATTGAAGCTCCACCCACTTTTTATATGCAATACCCCTAATAACAGATGGAATTTAGATTGCACTGCCTTGACCCAAAATTTGAATTTTTGCACCCTGCCTTCTAGACACCCCTGGCAAGGATGCATTGATTTGCTGCTAATTTTGCAGTTCACAGCCTTCCTTCCATAAGGTGATCATGCAATGGCAGCTAGAAAAAGGCCATATTGATAAAAATAAGTCTTAATCAGAAGATGCATATAAAGATAAGGCTTGCCAGCTGATTCCATCTGCAAGTCAGAGTAACAATTTTGCTGCTACCGGCTTATATGAAAAGATGAGTTCATATTTTCTCTCCCGTGGGTGGCGTGGCGGCCGCCCTTTTTTGGTTTGCCAACTTGTCTCCACCCCCCACCCCACCCCGCGTGAGATGGCTAGGTGGGAAATTCAGATTTTTTTCCCCCTCCCCTCTAGCAGTCTGGAAGAAAGCACTGTCTCTGTCAAGTCAAGGAGATTGGCAACTTCTGATAACGAGCTTTTTTAGAACGGGGTTTTTGGAAAAGGGTTTTTGCCCAGTGGTTTCAAACTTGAACGAGGATGATAAAAGCATTCATCGTTGAGAAAAAGCATCTGCTTTGAAAAAACCAGACAACAGTGGCTGGCGTGTTTTAATATTGATCGCAGAAAGTAGGGCAATGAGTTAGGCTATAAGGTTAAACTATGCAAAGCGAGGCATATTTGCTTTTAGCCGGTTTAAAGTCATCATTCTTTGGCCAATTGGTGCCCAAGGGGGAGTAGAGAGTTTGGTTTTTCCCACGATAATTCCCCCCATCTTTTGCAAATTTCAATTGATGATTTGGACAAAAGAAAGATTGTCTGGAATTTGGACGGGCAGAGGGGCAGATATGAATGTTTGGATAACGATGAGAATTTTTTTCACCCCCTCCTGAAAAAAGAACGGATTATTTTATTGTTGTTGTTGTTTTTTTTAATGACAAGTCGGTTCCCTCAAATGTACAAATTAGCAAAAGTACCGTTCCTGGGACTAACTTCCTTTTTCACTTTTGCACATCGTTTAGGATGCTAAAATTATGCAAACAGCCTTGGGTATATGTGTGTTCACCTCTTTATATGCATGGGTCGCCCAATAATTTCTGTTAACTGGAGTCATCTTTATGTAGACACCAGCTATTGGTCATTAGCTCAGCATTGGTGGTTCTGATTGGTTACAGATAATGGGATTTTTTAAAAAAAGGATGTTTTCTCGATGTTGCTTGGAGATAAGACTTTATCTGGGGTATTTCTGCAGATGAAGCAAGTGATCTCTAGATAACAAATATTATAATCTATCCTTCAGGCTTGGGTGTTTATTGGCCCAGCCTTCTTAAAATAAGCGACTATTGTACATGAAAAATTGAAAATTGTAAGTATGAATCCAGGAAGTGGTTGATAAACTCATCAGAAACTAGCATTGATGGAAAGTGTTGGGATTTGTGATTGTTCTAAAGTCTTTACCAGTTGATACTATACCATGTTGTATGAGAAGATTGTCTTTTTTTCAATGTGAGAAATTGTAGATAACATCCCGCCGCAGGTTTCTGACTATAGCACAGCTGCCCTGCCATCTGTAGATATAGAATAATTAAAAGAATAGTGGTGATTTGGGCCGCTTCTTGTACAGTAATTAGAATATAAGGTGATGTAAAGAGGCTGACAAACAGTATAATTGTAATTGACAACTGATGTCAGGAGGTGTTGGGGCAAAGATCAGTCTTACGTTTAATGTTTATAGGCAAATATACTAAGTGTTATTAAGTCCTGGCTTTATTATTATGACAGCTTACCAGTTCTAATTTTAATTATTTGTGAAATATGCACTCTTGTCTTTTAAGGAGCAGGCCTTTACCATTTATAATTTTATGGAGGGAGTGGATTTTTCCCTCCCCCAGATTCTTAAAACTTCAGATAGGGATGTTTGAAACTCAAAAGTCTCCCACAGCATCCCCAAACCCCAGTTGTGATGGTTAGCATTTTAGCCATTTTTAACTGAATAACAGAGGGGAAAGGGAAATGAAATGAATTTTAATTTAAATGAATGAAATGAATAGCGACAATCCAAATGGCTAATTCATCCACCAGATGGGACTCTTTTAAGTAATAAACGCTTGTTCAAATATTTAAAAAGGAGATTAAATTCTTCACACAGTTGTATAGTGGACTAACGACGTGTGTCCTCCCAGCTTCATAGAATTATTTTTGTGAAATTTTAAATAACAGGTATCATGTTTTAAATCATGTATCATACTTTCAAAAACAAAGCTGTAACATTGACAGGAACATACGAACCAATACAGAAGGAATTTGTTTCCCAGAGTAAAATTAACAGGTGAAATAAATTCTATTTAAAAGGTAGCGCTTGATGTGAACTGATAGGAATCCCTGTCAAGGACACCTCTAACGATCACTGAATCAACAGGCATATCTGTTAAATTTAAAATAACTTCTCCTGCCGGGCTAAGCAATTATGTTGACATTACTAATCAGACTGCTCCTTTTAAAAAAACCAAAAAAAAAAAAAAACCCAGGATCTGAAAAATAAGCTCCATCAAACTGTCCAACCTTGTTTTATGCCTAAGTTTCTGGGGAAAATAGGCAGCAGATTTTAACACTCGTTTGGCTTTCTTTAAGCAACTGTACAGTCTCCAAAATCTGAGGAATAATAATTCCTGGGAATTTCAATCTAGTGCCGGGAATCTATTTTTCTTTTTCTTTTGCTCATTGTTGATTCCGGTTAAATTGGTAATAGCATCGGTTGGTGATAAACTACCTTTCCGCGCGAAAAATAATGTACTATTTTAAAACCTGAGTGACGCAATACAAGGTAACCGTGTTTCTCCTCCCTTTAACTCAGCGGCTCCCAGCCTTTTTCTATGCCCCGCGCCCCTAGAACGCTTCTGATATCTTCTCGTACCCCTTAACAAAAGTTTGAAATAACAGCAACGGATTATGCATATTCGCTATAATTTTGAAAACCCCACTTTTCGCGCCCCTGGTTGGGAACCCCTGCTTTAACTGAAGACACTCATTGCTAATCAAAAGCAAGAGAACGGCGTTTGCGGAGACCCTAGAGAATCATAGAGTTTTAAGGAGAGGCCTTTTAAGTCTTGGTGGCCAAGACTTAGAGCACCCCCGATGGATGGAGGTGTCACCTGCAGGTCCTCCAGGGAAAGGGGAATCAACCCTCTCTCCCGATGGGGACCTTCTTTAATTTGAGGATGTGAGAAGTGGATAGATAAGTCTTCCACTTCAGCCTAGCGCCCTCGACGCCAAGTTGGTTCTGCTTTCACGTGCTCACTTCGCGCAGACTGCCTTCTGCATGACAGGAAGCTGAGAGTTGGGAACACCTGCTCTAAACAGGAAGTGGCTTGCAGAGTTTGCCAGAGAGGCCACGCAAAGCTTTTCTTCCTTTCCCTGTTCTGGGTTTGGTTGAAAAGACCATCTTTCCTAGCCTGGAGCATTGAACCTGGCCAAGACATCTAACCTACAGCGTGTAAGACGAGGAGACCCTTCAGTAGCAGTGTAGGACAGCGGATTGTTCCCCCCCTAATTTCTTTGTCTTGGGTAGTAAGGCAGATGGGGGGTCCTGGGCTCACTGCATAACGGGGCGTCCGTGTTTTATTCTCTGGTTCTCTTGGTGCTCTCTGTGCTTGGTTGTTTCCTCGCAGACGTTTCGTTACCCACACTGACGACGTTACCGTGCCTGGTAATGAAACGTCTGCAAGAATACAGCCAAGCTCAGACAGCACCAAGGGCTCAAACATGAGCTACAGATAATTCTGTGCTTTTATTCTGCTTATATGGCCCCGATGTTTGGGGTGAGTGTTGAGACTGTAAAACCGAGTGGGGCATCGCTGTACAATAAGAGGGTTTTCATATTCACCTTTTCACATTCTTCTCTAATTCAGGTTTAAACCTTCCCGGAAGGCCGGTCTGAAATAAGAAAACTGGACTCTTAAAGAGGATGGGTTTAACCTATTAGCAGGGCTTCTCGTGTCTTTTTTTTTTCTCTCTCTCTTCCCCCTGCACGAATGTTACCCAACTGCCTTCCATCGGTTGCACAGTGTATTAATGAAAGAGTAAAAGCTCAGCTTTTCAACTCAGCCGTTGTGTAAACCTCTCCCTTCCCTCGCCTTGCCCCTTCCTTCCAAAATACTTCCACCAGTTGCATAAACACAGGATGTTTCATTTCTTACAAGAACAGGGCCATTCCCATAAATGGTGAACCTCCTGGCAAGGCATTCTGCTTCACCTCTTCGGAGGCTCCAGAAAACTCCCCGCTAACAAATCCGGGTGGAAGATTGATGGTGCCTGCATTCTCTTAATCACTGGGGAGATTTTTCCCCTTGCAATCAGAAAAAGGACCAGGACCGAAGAGCTGAAATATTGTTTTCCAGGCTGAAATATTGTTTTCCAGGATCAGGACGTGGTCATTCACAGCCAGGCTACCATCCTGGTCAAATGATTGTCTAATCTTTTCTTGAAAGCCTTCAATGATGGAGCACCCACAACTCCAGGAGGGAAGCAGTTCCATTGATTAATGGTTCCCACTGTCAGAAAAAATTCTCCTTCCTTCCAGCTTGCATCTTTCTTTAGAGGTCCATAGAGCAGGCAAAATAATGTCCATGACTTTTCACTTCAGCATTCACACACAAAAAACCCATCTTCCCGCCCTCGTGGCCTCTGTTTTTCCAGTAGTGTTTCACTGTAGGTGAAACGGCACAGTGGAGTTGCATAGATCAATACGCACAATTGATGAATTCAATCGTAGTCGGCGTTCTCTTTCGGCTTCCTTAACGTCGTCCGTATGTTCTTGTTCCACCAAATATTTTCCCAGCCACAGAGAGTGTCCTGCAGTGTTCTCTCCCATCTCAACATTTCTGGTCAGTTGGTTTGGCTCAACCGCCTCTTGAGGACTTGGGCCATATTTTCCCTTTTCCAACAGATTTGGAGATAGAGGATCAGTCATTCTCCTGGTCGGCCCTGTTTTTCAGCCCGAAGATGGACTAGGAAAAAACAAAACGACAAGAGGATGAGAACAATGCTCTGACTTGGTGTCTTTCACACACCTGTCAACTTTAAGATGTGCGGAGTTCAAATCCCAGAATTCTTAAAAGTTGACAAATTTGAAAAGCAGTGATTCAGATTGATTCTTCTTTACAACCTGAAGCCTGTTTTTTTTTTTTTTTAAGGCGAAAGGTAAAGTCAACTCCAGTGTGTGTGTCTCCTTCTTGTGTAAATGACTGGGCTATATTTTGAACAAAATTTGGGGGTTCCATTGTTTCTCCTCTCCTTTCAACACAACAGAGACCAAAGTGCAATCTTCTAACAAGACTAAAACTCCTCCAATCTTAGGTTCAGATCTGTTTGCAAGTTACAACGAACTGGTTGTGTTTGATTCTCAAAGTAAGTTACAGGTTGAATAAAAAATTATTCCAGGCATGCTACATGATCAATTAGCTGTTGAGCCACAGTGGTTGATCTAAGCAGTTTTATCACACGTTGCTTCCCCTTTTTCAGAGTCTTTCTGTACAGTTCTTTTTTTAAAAAAATTGTTTTTTTGAATGAAATATATTGCTTTTGGCCTTGGCTTCCCTGCTTCGTGATGTTGTTAGCTGATATAATGATTCTTTTCAAGACACATCTCTATAGAGAGCACTTTTCAAAACCCAAATGTATATCGATGGTTGCTATTTAGAGGTGGTCCCTAACCAGCCATTTAGCAGTGCAGGCACAAACACTTCACATCCCTTTTCACTGTACAGATTAAATGGTAAGACGCTTCTACCATTTTAGCCTTTCGATCCGACTTCCTATTTCTTAGCTGGATTCCTGCTTTTAGGACCCTGAGTGCAGAAGCACCTACGCACGCGTGTATGTTTTAAAGATGATGCAAGAGGCAGTTGTCTATTTAGTTGCTTTGTTCTGCTGGTCCCCAATCTGGTATTTGGCCTATAATTCTCATTTGTGAATTGCTTAGAATTAGACAGAATCCTAGGGCTGGAAGGACCCCTTAAACCATCCCGGACAATCGGTTGTCCATTCTTTTCTCGAAAACTTCCAGTGATGGAGCCCCAATATTACGGGTTATTATGAGGATCCGTGAAGGCCAAGGAATTGAGGAGAGGTATTTTGAAGAGCCTCGTCTTTGGGGAAAGCTGCAGTGAGATGCCTCTTTGGTGGCACCCCAGAATAGCAGAGTTGGAAGGGATCTTGGAGGTCTTCTAGTCCAACCCCCTGCTGCTTGAGCATATACCATTTCAGTCAGGTGGCTGTCCAGTCTCTTCTTGGAGGTCTCCAGTCATGGAACGCCCACAACTTCTGAAGGCAAGCCATTCCACTGATTAATTGTTGTAACTTTCAGGAAATTTGTTTTTTCTTTCTAGGTTGGTTTTGTCCTTGATTGGTTTCCACCCATTGTTCCTTGCCCTGCCTTCTGGTCCTTCGGAGAATAGACCCCCCCCTCTTCCTTGTGGCAGCCCCTCAGATATGGGGACATTGCTGTCACCCCCTAGTACTTCTTTTCATTAGACATAGGAAAATGTTACATCAAAATGGGGTAAACTGGTTTTTCTTCCTGAAAAGTACAGCGATGCGCTTTTGATAGGATAACGATAAAGCGTGTGCTTGAAAACGAGTGGCAGAACGGGAGAAAATCCAGGCCACGCTATGTGGTCTCTCCTCCACCAGGCAGAAAAATGTGGTCTGAAAGTGTACAGCTTCAGGGTGTGGTTTCCTTTTTTGTTCTGATTAGTAATGAAAAAACTGGAAAGGAATTGTGAGTTTCTTCTGCGCTAATTTCATGCCGGCTTCCTTCCTCTCTGGGTGTGTGTTTTTTTTCTCTCTCTCTCTTTTTTTTTTTCTTCAAAAAAAACCAAAAATCTCGCAATCGGGTAACCAAGAAAAAAAAAAGTGTTTATTTTTACAACAATAAGTGGGTTAGTGAAGGTTTATGTTATTCAAATGCTTAGTCATTGCCTTTGTGTTGGAAATGATTGCTATTTTATCTTTGCTCTGTTCTCTTTACCAGTTGCCATGCAGTGCGTACATTTTTGCTTTTACCCAGTCTAGCCGTCATGCTGTTAATCAGTCCAATAACCAATAAAGTAGTAATATCTGTCTCCTAAAGAAGCCAACACAGAGTGGTTAAAAAGCTAACAGACTACAGTTTATGGCTATGCAATCTTTTCTGAGCGTGCTGTGTGTGCGCAGAATGACATAACGTACAATTTAAGCAACAACTATCGTGCCCCTTGTTTGCTTTAAAATATTAAAAGCTGAAGAACTAAAACTGCTAATAACATTAGCTGGAAAGTCCCTAATCCAGAGCTTGCCCTAGTGGTAAAACCACATATTTGAGATAAGTCAGACTAACCCTAACTCTTAATTTCCTCCATGGGGTTGCAAAAACGAATATAAGGGGCCTTGGAAAGAGTGAAAATAAACATAAATGCTAATTCTATGTCTTGAGATTTTTTTTAATGTTCTTTTATAGGCAAACGGGCAGTAGAGTCGATTTAGCCCATAGCCAAAATATGGATAGCATGATGAGTTAAAATATGTCTCTCCCTTCACACAACATCAGCATCCTTGCAGCCAAATTCAATTCAGATCTTCTTTTGACTGAAGAAATTCTTCTTTCTTCCTGAACTTTCAATAACATTACGTGATTTCTTAAACCTTCATTATTATTATTATTATTTTAGCATTTGACTTTATTTGTATCCTATGACAGTGGTTGTTTAGGAGGGCCTGATAGAATTTTTTTATTAATGGAAAGAAGTAGCAAACTCCAGACCATCAACCACTTTAAGTTCATGACTGGATGAGAAAGTGGTGGAACAGGTAGGTATGAAATGCGATGCTCTGAAAAAGAAAACCAAGACATGTGCGGCTATTCACCTGTCTAGAAAGAACTAGCGGGCTGGTACGGTATCTTGTTTTTCATCCTATTTTTCTCCCTGCCAATGGTAAACAGGTATGAGGCATTTGGAGTTAATTGGAGTTTTAGCTCGCTGGAGAGTTGATAGATGTTGACAAAGAAAGCTCCGAGGGCTAAGATAATGAACAGTAAGTTCTGCACTTAAGAATGAATAAATAGATACGTTAATACAGATAGACAGGCAGACACGCACACACTATAGATATAGATAGATAATAGATACTAGAGAGAGGGAGAGAAAAATAGAGATATTGTAGAGAGACAGACAGAAACTGTAGATATAGATATAGAGTTCTGTCTTTGGGGTTATTATTTCTCCTTTTGACCACTGCAGCCCATCCATCCCCTCTCTTTTGGATATGCAAAACAGAGCTGCCTTCCACCCTGTCTAAACAAAAATCCACCCTTCTTTGCAATGTAAATCCTGGACTGTCCTTTACTCTTCATGCAAAATATCTGGAGCTTTGCCTGTGTGGACACCTGTACCTGGAATGTCATAATGCTGAAACCTGAATCTTTTACCTCTTTGGCTGCCTCTTTGGAACTCCTGCTGGACTGTTTCCCTGAATCTCTTCTGCATTCAGCAGTTCCTGTCAGCAAGTAAAAAAAAAAATCTGAATTAAAATGGGGCGTTCGGAGAGACCTTGCCTTCATGCTAATACCCAAAGCATCCTTCTAACTTTGCAGCTGTTTCCTCAAATCGGGAACACTCGGTTCAAACCCGTAATTTGGAGAATTGGCTTGTATTCGGCTGGGCCTTTTCAACGCGATCTGAAAAAAGCAAGGGAATTTAAAAAGTACTTCTTTGTTCAAAGGCTTGGGGAAAAAACCCCATAATTTCCATAGCTCTTAAAAAACTTCAAAATTGAAGCGAAAGTTGCACGCTTTTGAAAGTCGACTGTGGTTTTTTTTTTTTTCATTGCCTAGAATTTGGGAGGGAATAAAACTTGCATCGTGGCTAATGTAGTTATTTTTTGAGATGGTGTTAAAGAGCGTTCTAGATATCTAGATATTAATGGACCATAGAAGATAACTATCCTTCTGACTAGAAACTGGTTGAGAACAATCAAGCAGTGGAAGGGCTTGCCTCCAGAAGTTCTGGGTGCTCCACCACTGGAGGCTTTGAAGAAGAGTCCGGACAGCCACCTGTCTGCAACGGTATAGGTTCTTGTGTTTGAGCAGGGGGTTGGACTAGAGGACCTCCAAGGTCCCTTCCAACTTCTATATCTAAATCAGCCTTTCTTTAGAATGCTGTTCTCAACCAGTTGGCTGCAATTGAACAAGAATAAAAGATGCATTTTCATGATTTGA
This sequence comes from Protobothrops mucrosquamatus, assembly GCF_001527695.2. Classification (NCBI taxonomy): domain Eukaryota; kingdom Metazoa; phylum Chordata; class Lepidosauria; order Squamata; family Viperidae; genus Protobothrops; species Protobothrops mucrosquamatus. The sequence goes on along the minus strand of NW_015387201.1, from coordinate 114,196 downwards.
TTGGTGGATTATTTGCGGTGAAATCCATGCCAGCTGTTTGAGATCACACAGGTAGATTTACAGGTCACTGACCTGTTTCTTCAGGTCTTCCTCCACCATTGTAACTGAGTCCTTGTGTCCTTTCCAGCAAGGGAGCCTTCTTGAGAGAGAGTTGGGTCTTTCCGTAAAGTCTCCAAAGTATGATATTTTCCATTTAGATATTGTACTACTTTGAAATAATAGAAATTAAAAACTGTACTACTTTCCAGTTCCCAGAACAATTAACTAATGGAACAGCTTGCCTCCAGAAGTTGTGGGTGCTCCATCACTGGAGATTTTTAAAGAAGAGATTGGAAAGCCACTTGTCTGAAATGGGGTAGGGTCTCCTGCTTGAAGATCCCTTCCCACTCTGTTATATTGTTCTGTTAATTTTTACAAACTTTGCAATACATTTATGCGGTCCCCTGAGATGTAAAAGTAAGCTCCCATTCTTTCTTAAATACACTATTTATTTTTTTAAAACACATGCTGTTGTCACAAACGATATCCTTTCAAAATGCCATTTTTGGATATATTTTATCTTGTCAGATATTTGGGATGGATGGATCACCCACAAACTGAGCGCACACTTTGTATCTGGCAGGTTTTTTTTTTACAGATAGTCCTTGACTCGACGACTGCAGTTGAGCCCAAACTTTCCATTGCTAAGCAAGACTGTGAATTAGTTTGGCCTCATTTTAGGACCTGTCTTGCCACAGTTGATAAGTGCATCACTGAGGCTGTTAAGTTGGAAACACAGTTGTTAAATGAACCTGGTTTCCCTGTTGACTTTGCTCGTCGGAAGGTCACAAAAGCTGATCACATGACCCCGGGACACTTCAACTGTCATAAGTCCGTGCCAGTTGCCAAGTGTCTGAGTTTTGATCACGTGATCACAGGGATGTTGCAACGGCAGCAAGTGTTAAAAAACAGCCATCGCTTGGGTGGCTGGTAGTTCTTCCTGATGCCTGAAGCAAAGTTAGATCTTTGATCTTGGAGTGTTTGTAACTTTCTCTTAACTCTTCTGCTAAGGAGTTTTGTGCCCCCAAAGGGGGGGGGAGCATTCTCTCATTGTGACAGTTGTATCACAACCCGGGAGAAAGGCATCTGAATGAGATCCCTTGAGACATGATCTGTACTGGTGGCTGCATTTTCCGGAAGTTGCCAAACCAGTATTGGAGATAACCAAAGCGTTAACGTGGCCAGTAACCACCAGTAAACATAGTTTCATCACCCTTGAGTTAATCTGTCAGATCAGGAAATTCTCGGGCAGTTCAAACCAGTATAAAGATTTATTGCAAGCTTAAGCTCTCTACAAGAATCTGACCGACCAACCGTCAAAGGAAATGAGCAGGAGATAAAAAAGGCGTTCAAGATTCTTGCCAGCGCAGCGATTCGTGACTTATGACACGTTTGACCCCTCCTCTCCTACATAACCTCTTTTTATCCAGATGCATCAAATTCCTCTAATCCTCCCTTTTTTTTCTTGTCTTGTTCTCACTGCTAGATAGATGTTCTTCTCCTGTTCAGTTAATATATCTGGCCAAAGCCCTCGAGACGTTAGCTAGAACAGCAGTAAAGACTGGAAACCAGTTAAAAGAAAAACGAAGACATCAGTGGGAAAGAGGGAGGCTAAGATTAAAGTAACCCCAAAAGACACAATCTGCATTGTAGCTCCTTGGATGGCTTGAGCAAAGTATTGCCGAGTTTGAAGGGGAAGGGGGTCAGTTTGCTTTTTTTTTTTTAAAAAAAAAAAATTGGTTTCCTTTGTTTTCCAGCTCTGCAAAGATGCCCACTTCTCTGTGTGTGTGAGGTTGTTGTTGTTTTTTTCCTAAGACAAATGCTAAAATTACAGGCCTGTTGCCACCACACATTAAGCCCTGTGGAGCGAAAATAGCTTTTCCTTTTTTTAAATTTTCAAATTCCAGGGGCATTGTTTCGCACCAGCATTTAGCTGCCTGTACCATCTTGTGCGTTGAGCAGAGCTTTCTTTTGCAATAAATAGCTTTATTTTTTCTGTTCAAAAGAACGCCTAGGGATTTGACTGCAGTAAAGGTCTTTTGTGGGGGCCCTGGTGCTTTTTTGAACCTGGTCAACGGGGACCTCGCCACAGTCTTTGGTCCAGTCAAGCTGACCAGACATGCTGGAATTGGGTATGTCTAGTTTAATGAAGAGAAGGACGAGGGGGGGACATGATAGCAGTCTTCCAATATCTCAGGGGCTGCCCCAAAGAAGAGGGAGTCAAGCTATTCTCCAAAGCTCCTGAAGGCAGGACAAGAAGCAATGCCCTTGTTAATGTGGTTATTTTTTTGGTTCCTTGTTTAGGCAGATCGGGGCTCTCCCAGGTTTCAAAAGCTAACTCACACCGAGCATCTTGTTTCAAAGAAGCCCGCTCAGATGTTTGCCAGCCGTTGGATCCCGTTGCCAAGGGATCGTGATGCTTTTAAGCCTATTGGGAATTGGGTGGGATTAGATGTCTGTCTTTGGTTTAGAAACCTTACCAGATCTACCTGGGTAGAGAGAGGGTCAAGAGTCTGCAAGACCAAATGAGATTACAGCAAGAGGCCACTCTCTTCCGGGGTCGGGGACACACCGCCATGACAGTTATTCCATGTTTTCTCGTGGTATTAATATTCTTGGTTAGGTTTTCCAATTGTTTGTCTTTAGTTCATCAGCTGCAGTCCTTCCTGGGTGAGGATAACTTGGTTAAGATAGCTCATGTTGGGAAGTTTCTAGGCTAGATTACAGGTAGTCCTCAATTTACAATCCTTCCTTTCCTCCTTCCCTTTCTCTCCTTCCTCCCTCCCTCCCTTTCTCTCCCTCCCTTTCTCGCTCTCCCTTCCTTCTGTAGCACAGTTAGCTACAGGTAATTAGAACTTCATTTCAGTGGCTTAACAGCCGTTAACTAGGTGACTTTAAGTAATTAGCATCGCTTTCTCCAATTTGGTCGCTGCGTTTGAAGATACCGGATAGCATCCTTTGATGAACTTCATCCTTTTTCGATCTTTTTCTGATTGTAGCGCCGTTTGGCCGAGAGGCAGAAAACCTAATTTAATTTCTGTGTAAATAGGGGAGTACAACAACACCATTGAAAATAAATCGCTGGGTAAAATAATAACCCTCCTGCCTAGAAAATATTTTCCAGGTGGACTTTTGGTTCATTACAAGTGACCGTTGAAATTGGCGATTCGAGTTTGTTTTTCCCCCGTTTAGCCGTTGGGCTATAAAAATGGCCTTTCTGTTCAAGAGGAGAAGACAAGCCTATTTGGAAAGGTGACTGAATCATGAAGATGCATCTGAACGTGCTTGGCTGTAGAAATTGTCGGCAAAGCATTCATTCATTCATTAGATTTATAATTCCCTGGTAAAACCACACTTGGAATATTGCATCCCGCTTTGGTCACCCTGATATTTAAAAAAAAGATGTTGAGACTCTAGAAAGAGTGCAGAGAAGAGCCACAAAGATGATCAGGGGGCTGGAGGCTAAAACAGGATGGCTGCAGATCTCCAGCTGTTTCGAAGGCAAGCAGGGCCCTTTGGCGACCTGGATCCCATTTTATTCATCGCCTCCCGTTCAGGCTGCGGACTTCAAGCTTGCTGGCTTTTGGAACATTGCAGCATCCATAATTGACCAGCCCTGAAGTTCATTAAAATTAGGCTTGAGATAAAGTAACTGGTGATTTTTGCATGAGCAGGAAGCCGGTGGAGGAAGGCTGTAGGCTGAAAATGGGTCATTTTCCCCTCTCCTGGCCTCCCCCTCGGTTTTGGAGAAGCCGGTGAGGTCCTGCGAAGAATCCAGACGTAGCTCTTCGTTGGCCTTGTTGCCTTCTCCAGGAATGGCCATTCTTGGGATGAACCACTTGGAATTAGGACCTGTCTGGTCCTAATTCTCATTTCTGGAAGAGAGCCGGCTTGAGGGAATTCGGAACAAACTCTTAGCCATCTTGTTCCAAAGGTGTTTTTTTTTCTTCTTCCCAAAGTCAACGGGACCTTGTTTTTCCTTGAAGACATTTCACTTCTCATCCAGGGAGCTTCTTCAGTTCTTCTGGCAAGCAAATATTCTCTTAACAACCATATGACTAACTTAAAACAGCTGCAGTGACTCACTTAACAACTGGCCAGAAAAAAAATCGTAAAACGGGGCGAAACTCGCTCAACACATGTCTCGCTTAGCAACAGAAACGTTGGGCTCGATTCTTGCCGTAAGTCAAGGACTGCCTTGTACGTAACCCGAGATTTTGGGATGTGCACGTCGGTGTGACTATTTGGTTCCCTCTATTTATGCCACTATTTATTGATTTTGCAGGTTTTTAAGCTTCTAAGGAGTGTCAGAGCTGCACACCTGTAGCGCGGGAAGATGAGTGAACTTGATCAGTTACGCCAGGAGGCTGAGCAACTAAAAAACCAAATCAGAGTATGTATTAATTCCTTTCCTCTCCTTCTTCAGGGAGATATTCCTGAGAACTTTTTGGTTTATAGAATTTCCAAAGATTTGGGCCTGGGGGAAAATATAGACGTGATGCTTATGCCACCCTTTACTTGCCCTCTCTTTTATGACTGGTGGACTTCAACTCCCAGAATTCCTGAGCTAGCACGGCTCAGCTTGGAAGCCTCTCCTTTTCCCCTCAGCATGGCTGGCTCAGGAATTCTGGGAGTTGAAGTCCACCAGTCATAAAAGAGCCAAGGTTGCCTACCCCTGGCCTAGCCTGTCTCCAGCATCCCAGGCCGAACAGGGGTGGTAGTAAACCCTAGATATCTTAACAATCTCCACATAGGAACGTTTTTTCTGTTTGGAATTTGAAAGCTACGAAGCATTTAAAAAAAAATGTTACAGATCTTTGCAGATTGATACTGGGACAGTATGGCAACTTACCTCACTACATATTTGGTCTACCAGTGTATCATCCTTTTTTGCCCATGCTTGAAGGCATTGGGTTGAGGGAAGATAAACTAGATTTACCAATTGAAGAGACTAGTTGTAGCTCCGGGTTGAACTGTGGGGTCCTTGGTGCCCTCTGAGCTTGGTGGTTTTCTGCAGACATTTCATGACCCAGCTAGGTGACATCATCAGTGCTAGGAAAGGGAGCAAACCTCACTCCCTCGAGCACTGATGGTGTTACCTAGTTGGGTGATGAAACACCTGTGAGAATGCAACAAAGCTCAGATGCCATCCGCTGATTTTCTCTGATATAAATAGGTCAAGCATGAAACAATCTTGTGCTGAAAATCAGAGTCAAAATCCAGCAGAAGCTTTTGGGGGAAATTCTGTCCGGATCTCAGCTTTCCTATTTTCTCAAGCAGTGTTTCCCAACCTTAAGGCATTTTAAGATGTGTGGACTTCAACTCCCAGAATACACGCCGGCTGGAGTATCCTGGGAGTTGAAGGCCACACATCTTAAAATGCCTAAGCTTGAGAAACAACTGTTCTTGAAAGAACTACTGGATCCTCTGACCAATATGGAAAATATTGCTATATATATATATATTAGGGCAAGGGAACCTAACCTCATGATTGACGAGACATAATTGCCTTAAATTCTAATCCCTGAGCCGGCCGAGCTGCGGAATTGTATTTAAATCTATTCCACCGGATTGCAACCTATTACGGCATTCCCTCTTAGCCCCGACTTAGAGTAACGGGATAAAACTTGGAGTGGCTGTTTAACACTTGCCCAAACGTGGGCACTCTGCAGCTTGAAGCCGCCTGCGATGCCCAGCGGAAAGGGGTTTCACAAAGGGATTATCCGGCTTAGCTTGTCTGGAGCCTTTTGCGCGCCCGTCCTCCCGTTCGCCCTAATCGCCCTTTTTGCCATTTGATCGAGTGGAGATGCTGCCTCTAATAGGCTTTCTAAATTCTTGGCAGATTATATATAAGCTTCTGATAAATACCTCCTCCCAGGTATTTATTTATGCGTTTATGCATAAATAAATTTATGTATGCGTTTATGGACAGCTAACAGTAATTTTAAAACGGGAGCAGACCAAAAATTGGGGTTAATTTTTTTTGTTGGTTTATTGGTTTGTTTCTCCTCTGCAAGCATTCAAACATTCTTCTTTCTTGCAGGATGCTAGGAAAGCGTGTGCCGACGCTACCTTGGCCCAGGTAAGCTCTGCGCCTGTGTGTGTGTGTGTGTGAAATTTAATCAAAGCATTTTGTGGCCCTCGAAAATGGCCTATGGGGTGCTCCTTGAGGTATGGCCACAGTTGAGCCCAAAATTTCCGTTGCTAACCGAAAACAGTTGTTAGTGATTTTGGCCCCATTTTGCTCTCCTTTTCTTAAGGATGACTTAAGTGGCTCTGATCAGTTTGCCCTCTTCAAACTAGGCTTAGAAGGCTAACAGACCAAGAGTTAGCCATGAATATTCTTTATCTGTGATCTTGGTTCCAGGAAGCAGCCTGCATTTTGCTAAGCTACGACTGTTGTACGGAGACAGCGCAAATACGCAGACATACAGTATATTGTTGCCCCTGTGGTGTTTATGCTACAAACGTTCGATGCGTTGATTGCCCTGTCACCGAAATACAAGCCTTGATGTTTACTTAGGCCACATTACGAGGAAACTGTGTGGAAGGCTGTTTCCTTTTTACAAGCGGTTTCTTAGAAAGTCTGTTTATTTTGGGCAGCCAGACCTTTTTTGTGACACCTTCACGTTTTAACAAGTTCCCCTGAGCTGTTAATACTTAAGACCTTGCAGACATACAACCCTTTTACTATTACCTCATACTATAGGTCCGGGGTGCCCAGCCTTGGCCACTGACTTGCGGACTTCAACTCCCAGAATCCTCCAGCCAGCATGGGTGGCTAGGGAATTCTGGTAGTTGAAGTCCACAGGTCTTATATTTGCCAGGTATGGACACCCCTGCTATAGCGAATCCTTCCCTTTCTCTTTTCTCCCTCCCTCCCTCTCTTTCTCCTTCCCTCTCTCTTTCTCTCTTCTTCCCTCTCTCTTTTCTCTCTCCCTCCCTCCCTCTCTTTCTCCTTCCATCTCTCCCTCCCTCTCTTTCTCCTTCCCTCTCTATTTTCTCTCTCCCTCCCTCTCTTTCTCCTTCCCTCTCTTTTCTCTCTCCTTCCCTCTCTTTTCTCCCTCCCTCTCTTTCTCCTTCCCTCTCTCTCTCTCTTCCTCTCCCTCTCTCTTTCTCCCTCCTTCCCTCTCTTCCCCTCCTCCCCTCTCTCCCTCCCCCCTTCTCTCTCTCTGTCACACACACACACACACACACACACACACACCTTTGGGTAGTTGCCGCTGCTGACAGATTATCTGCAATTCTTCTCTTCAGATCACAGCCAACATTGATCCTGTGGGTCGTATTCAGATGCGCACTAGAAGAACTCTGCGGGGACACTTGGCCAAAATTTACGCAATGCACTGGGGAACCGATTCCAGGTAGGTTACCTGGGCTGGACAGGTTGTCCCCAGCAAGGTTGGAGACCAAGGATTCCTCCTCCTCCTCCTCCTCCTCCTCCTCCTCATCATCATCATCATCATCAGAGGGAAGCGGAGGGGGGGGAGATAGAAGGAAAGTGGGAAGAATGGGTGAGTCAGAAGAGATTCCTGGTTGTGCTGCTGCTTTGTACAACACAACAGATGATAAGTTAATCCTCTAGTTACGACCTTAATTGGGACCAGGATTTCCACTGCAGTTGTTGAGTTGCACCCCAATTTTGCAAGCTTTTTTGGGGGGTCACGGGTGACATGCAAATCAGTGCAGTTCTTGGTGAACCAGGCGGTCGTTAAGGGATTCTGGCTTCCCCCATTGACTGTGCTTGTTGTCGGAAACTGGCCGGGAGCGTGTCAGATGGTGATCACATGACCCTGGGAGACTGCGGCCGTGGAAAATACAGGCCAGTTGCCCAGCACCTAAATTCTGATTACGCGACGGCAGGAATGGCTGTTGGCCTGGGGACTTTTTTCCAGCACTGTTGGAATTTTGAATGGTCACTAAACAAAGCAGTTGTAAGTCAAGGACATATGTGATACTTGACCATAAGGGATGTCGGCGAGAGCTTCGGGTCCGTTAATTTTTTTTTGCACGGAGCTTTCAGACAAAGCTCTGAAACGCAAACACGGCGAGGAAAGAGTTATTTCAGCCAAGCCACCCTAGTCCTTATTGAGTTTTGTAATTGTGCTTTCCTGCTGCAGAACCGAGAATATTAAGCGATGCTGACAAGTAAAGTTAACATTTATTCTTCTTTGTTGACAGAGAGAACTGAACTTGCTCTTCAAAAAGGCAGCAGCCCTTCTCTTCCCCCCCCTTCCCCCCTTTCCTGAATTGACCGAAGCTGTATCGGAAGGGCTGTTTTTAATCCAAGGAAAAGAATCTTAACTAATGACTTGAGTTTGTTTCTTCAAGTCAAATAATCTGCGTTAACTCTTTTTTTTTTTTAAACGATGTTTATTAACTGTGTCACAACAGAATTCGAACGTAGAACAAGCTTAGAGTTAACACACTAAAGTCGACAAGCACCATTTAAAATACGCAGATTCAATACTTTACTTCTCTTGGTGCTCGGTTTTATTCGTTTACTATGATTCCCAAGAGTCGGATTTTTAGCGTAATTAATTCTCAGATTCAATATATATATAATAAATAGCGCTGCACTATAAAATACTACAATCTGTGTTAGGCCTTTTGCAGATCGCTGGGTCTTTGTAATCCCACAGAAAAGATGCCAGCAGATCTATCCCGATTACTTTCAGATCAACTCCGATCCATTTTGACCAATAACACTTTCCCAGGTTCAGCCTTATATAACATAGATAGTCCTCAACAGACAGCTGCTCGTTTAGTGACCGTTCCAAGATTACGTGCAACCATGTACCTTCCCTTACCGTCACAAGGTCAAAATTCAGGCATGGGTTTATGACAGTGGGCGTGTGTCCCAGGGTCACATCATTGCCAGCTTCCAATGAGCAAAGTCAGTGGGTGAAGGTCAGTTTGCATAATGACTGTGTGCTTTGCTTAATGACCAAAAAGGTTGTACAGTTGAGTGTGATTCCCTTAGCCACTGCTTTGCTTGGCAATGCAAGTTCTGATCCCAATCGCGGTCGTGATTTGAGGATTAACTGTACAGGGGTTTCCTGTGACTCTGTTTGGATGGTGAAATGGCCATTTAATAAAAGATATGCACAGATTTCTGCCTTCCAAGCTTCAGGGTCCAAGCAGTGTCGGAGCAACCGATACAGTTCCTGGAATAAAGATGTGGTTTGCTGGGAAACTCTTGCGAAGGATTTGATCGATCGATTGAGGCCAATCTGGACCAGTTCACTGTATGATTAGCAAAAACAAAACAAAAAACAACACCATTTATTCTCCCTCGTCTACCCTTCTAGGCTTCTAGTTAGTGCATCACAAGATGGAAAACTGATCATCTGGGACAGCTACACCACAAACAAGGTGAGAGCCGAACTAATTTCCTTGTGGTTGTTGTTGAATTGCAGCAAATCAATTCAAAGACACTTCAACGCAACTTCGCTCCACAAGCCTGCGTTATTATTTTTTTCCCCATATTTTTGGCTAGGTCCATGCCATCCCTTTGCGTTCCTCTTGGGTCATGACCTGCGCGTACGCCCCTTCCGGAAACTACGTGGCCTGCGGTGGTCTCGATAACATTTGTTCCATTTACAACTTGAAAACGCGCGAAGGCAACGTCCGAGTAAGCCGCGAGCTGGCCGGCCACACAGGTAACGTCCACCTCCCATCCAGACTCAGTTCCTTTGACCTCTGGATGGTGCTGCGCCCTTGGAAACGCCGTCAGCTTGTTTGCTGGGCGACTCCTGCATATATCCCCAATTCTGGGTAATTTTTGTGCCACTCCCAATCACCTTGTGTCAGGTGGCAATGCCTGGGCAGAGTGTCAACGCTACTAACAGAGCTCTTGGGGCGAGTAGACACTCAGCTCCCAGGATTTTGCTTTGCCCAAATATGTGGACTTCAACTCCCAGAGTCCCTGGCCCATCTTGGTATGCTGGGCATTTTTAAGTCTGCCAATCAGAAGCACGCCCTGCTTTTTAAAAAGGCTGTTGAATTGGCTGCCTCCTTGTTCTGTGGGTGTATAAACTTCACTTCTCCAGATTGAATGTAGCACAGAGGCTGGGAATTTGGCTAGGATATAGGAAGGTTCTGCAAGATATTACTTAGTGGTTGAGTGATGCTGTCTACCCCCAATCGTAGAGGAAGAGAGAGAGAACTGACCACATCTGTCCCAAGAGATTAAGCTGTTCAATATGCCAAATAGCTTTGGGGGGGGTGAGTTCCCCCCGAGCGCCAGTAAAAAGTCGACAATCTCACTTTTATCCTAATAGACTTAGGCATAATTATCCAGAGAAATTCTTCCTCCGCAGCGGGGGCCTTGGGAATATCTCTGAATCAGCATCTGTCCATTTGCAGTGCCATCCCACAAAATTCAGGGTTACTAAGTTCAGAACGCTAATAAAAACGAACGAAGGGTTAAGAGGATCAACGGATGGAATATGAATCTCGGTTTGGGGCATCGGGTTTTAAAAGGGTTCAGGACTAAAAGGATGGACAGCGTCTGCTTTTTTTAAAAAAAAAATATATCATTCTGTCTTGTGTGAGATTGAGTCGTTCTGGTTTGTGTGAGACTCCTTTGGGAACGTTTGTTATTCTTGGCGGAGATCAGGTGTGAGGGCAGTGATGCAAATACACACCTGGAGGGTGAAAAATTTTATTTCGCAAAGAAATCCAGTACAGCTGTGCTTGCCTCCTTGCGGATTAACCGAGGCGTTGATCCTATCGTCGGAGGATCCAGTCAGTGATCCTCGACAACTGCAGGATACAGAATAACCAGAGTTGGGAAGGGACCCTGGAGGTCTTCTAGTCCAACCCCGTTGCTCGGGCAGGAGACCCAGAGTTGAATAACGGGCGGTTTCAGCCACGTGTCGGGATGCTCTACTTGAATAAAAAGCACGAGGGCTCTGTTGTAAGAGACGGGGGCTGTATACCTGTGCATCCATGCACACCAGGTTTTGATGGTTTGATTTTGGCTTGGCAAGTATACACAACGCAGGAAAGGTCACAACAAACTTGCAAAGATACATACAGCAGGCAGAGACGGGTGGATCTGATTTGGATGTGCCTCTGCTTGCCCAGCCCAAGGATTAGGATTCGTCTCCTTGTCAGGTCGTTGCACACCTGAGGACAGGTTGGGTCCGACCAACTGGCCACCCCAGTTGGAAAGATCAAATAACTCATCTGTGTTGTAGGAAAATGCACTGTTGGACTGAACCAGGTCCTGCGTGGAGAAGATCCCACCTCAAACCCCACTTGACCTCGGAAGACTCATCACCTGGGCGGGCTGATGGTTGTCTCTGAGCCAAAAAAACCGCCGCATCTCAGCTCACGCCCTTGTCCTCCACACACAATCCCAGGAGACAAGGTGTTTGGTTTCAGATGTTCCCAAGTACGCTGTGGCCTCCAGTTTAGAGCTTTGAATCTCTATCACCCTGGTAGATATTTCCCTTCTAGAGCAGAGGTGTCCCACCCCGACAACTTGTAAGACCTGGGGATGTCGACTCCCAGAGGCTGGCTGAGGAATTCTGGGAGTTGAAGTCTTTAAAGCTGCCAGGGCTGGACACCTCTTGTTCTACAGGAAAGGCAGGGTAATTTAATGCCTAAAGATGGGCCCGTCGCTACAGATTATTTTAATATATCCTAGCACAGCCCAGGGAGAAATTTGGATCCTTCCTCGGGGCCCTGGTCCCTAGAGGTAGCCATAGCCCACCTCTGCTCTATGCAGCTTCTTAACTCTGGAGTTGTGAGGTAACACAACTCCTCTCCCGAGCCAAGAAGCCCACTTGCTCACCAGGATATCCAGCAGGCCCCTATTGTTAACTCTGTTAACAACTCCGGATCTCCCCTCCTTCCGCCGCGCCCTCAAGACATGGCTATTCCAGCTAGCGGGGCTGGCCTGAGGGGTATTTTAGATTGGATTTTAATTTGATTTTATATTGGGTGTTAACAAAAATTTTAAATGAAACGGCAAAATTAATATTTCTTTTAGTTATATTTTAAAACGGTGTTTGTAGGGTCTTTATCTGTTTTTAGCTTGCTGTAAGCCGCCCTGGGTCCGCCAGGAGAAGGGCGGGGTATAAATCTAATAAAATCACAAATCACAAAATCACAAATCTGTTCTTTCTGTTTGCAAAAGAAAAAAAATTAAAAAAAGACTTGAAGGTGCAACTCAAGCTCAGAGACTCTTCCTCCCACTCGCCAGCTTGGTTCCGGAAAAACCTTTGGCGGTCCTTAAAAGAGACACACACGCACACAGCCTGGCAAAGTTGTGCGTCCTGCTGGCTTCGCACTGCTGCAGGCTTTTTGGATGGAGACTAAAAGCAGTTTTCTGGAAACAGCTCTCCGGGGAGGGCGGGCGGAGGAGCCGAGGTTATAACGGCAGCCAAGAGCTATTTATAAACCCAGCCAGGTTTACAGGTGAGAGTCAGACGGGAGCATATCCCGAATAAACCTGACTTGAAGCCAGGAAAAAGGGTTTATGGCAAAGGGCTGTAACCATTTTTTCCCCTCCGGCCTTTGGTTGATTGAAGCTCTCCTGAGACACCTCGCTGGATCCGATCCTGTCCCGAGACACCCTGGGTCACTTGTCTCTCCCGGCCCTTGAAATGGGGCGGGAGGGTGGGTGACGAACCAAGGCTCCGGATGTGGAAGTTCCCTGTAATGAATGACACGTATTTTTCTATTATTGGGTTGTGAGAATAACCTTGGGAGACAGAAGGAGGAAGAAGTCGGGTTCAGCTGTTAGAGAAGAGAAATCGCAGCCCTCTGAAGGAATGAGGGGCTGGGGCTGGGTGGGAAGTGTTTAGAAGGGACCCTCCTGGAAAGTACAGGTAGTCCTCGACTTACGACTGTAATTGAGCCCAACATTTCTGTTGTTAAGCGAGCTTCGCCCCGTTTTACGACTTTTCTTAAGCGAATCTTAAGCTTTCTCCCTCCCTCCCTGACTTTGCTTGTCAGGAGGTCACAAAAGGAGACCCCGTGACACCGTCACAAATATGAGTCAGTTGCCAAGCGGTCTGATTTCGGTCACAAGACCGAGGGGACGCGGCAGTGGTCACAAGTGTGAAAAACGGTCATAAGTCACTTTTTTCCCAGGGCTTGTTTGTAACCTCAAGACATGGCTATTTCAGCTGGCAGGACTGGCCTAAGGGGTATTTTAAATTTGGTTTTTAAATAACTTTTAAAAAAGGAAGAAAAGGCCGATATTAATATTTCTTTTTAACTACATTTTAAATTGTGTATATTGTATTGATTGTTTTGTTTTAAACTGGCTGTAAGCCGCCCTGAGTCCACCAGGAGAAGGGCGGGGTATAAATGTAATAAATAATAAATAATAATAATAATAATAACTTCAGACAGTCACTAAACAAAACCGTTGCACGTTGAGGACCCACCTGTAAAGGCAAGGGGAGGGGGGTGGTCACGCGTTTCAGAGTTCCAAGATTCTGTGGCTGTAACCTTAGCGGTGCTAGTCCTCAACGATTTGGGTTCCTTGTTTGGACCGACTCGGAGGTGCTGGCCCCCATCTCTCACTTTTCTCTTTTTTTTCAGGCTATTTGTCTTGTTGCCGGTTTGTGGATGATAATCAGATTGTGACCAGCTCTGGAGACACCACTTGGTAAGATCCAGACTTGGTAGCACGAGTGTCGAGGGTTTGCGTACTCGACAAAACATTGATTTTTTTTTCCGGTCGAAACACCGTTCTCCCCTGCCAGCCTTGAAATCCTGCAGAAACATAAAATGGGAGACTGTTCCGAGCTCAAATGCTCAAGCAGAGGGTTTATTTTTAGTATCCCAAAAGCTTCTGCCTGCTGCTATTAGGAATCACAATCCCTGTTGGATTTGCCACCAATCCCCCCCCCCTCTCGATGATCCCTAGGAAAAAAAAAAAGAGAGTCCTTTCCCCCAGATTTAATCAAGATTTTTATGATAGTCAGAGAAACCAGTTTGTATCCTGCTTGGCCTAGAATGAACGTCTTTTTTTTTCCGTCTCAGTCCCTGCTTTGATTTCCGTAGATCAGTGGTTCTCAACCTGTGGGTCGGGACCCCATTTGGGGTCGATCGACCATTTCATGGGGGTCGCCAAGCAAGGCTGTCCGCCATTTTTTTTGTCCGCCATATTTTTCCCCCTTTTCCGGCGGGTGCCTTACCTCCCTTGGGCTGGGCCAGCTGGTGGTCGGCCTGCTCCGTCTCTGCCGCTTGCCAGCTACGCCTCGGCCGGCGCAGGGGGCGGAACCACACATGTGCGGCGCTCCCGGGCAGGGAAAGTCCTCGACTTACGACCGGTTGGGTAGTCCTCGACTTACGACCGGTTTAGTCCTCGACTTACGACCGGTTTAGTCCTCGACTTACGACCGGTTTAGTCCTCGACTTACAACCGGTTGGGGTCGCGGCATTAAAAAGGTTGAGAACCACTGCCGTAGATCGATGCGGCCGTCCGTTTATCTCGCACAAACGGCAATACTTGGCTTTGAAGGCTGGGATCTCCCTGTTCTGTCCCAGCAGCCTACAGAGCGTTGGCCTCTTATAAACCCCTTCAGATAATGGAGATACCTGCTTTTAAAAAAAGAGAGAGAAAAAATTGAAAATAAAGAGGGGGGTCTTGTCTTTTTAAGGCCTGCGAGTCAGAGATGGGGAGACCTGTCCGTCAACTTAACCTTATTTGTGTGCATGAATCCAGCAGAGAGCTAAGGAAGGCGGGGGGGGGGGGAGAGACACCCTTAGCAGACTTAAACTCAGTTGATCTGATGGGGGCTTTTTTTCTTCTCCTGCACCGCCGCAGCGCCCTGTGGGACATAGAAACCGGACAGCAAACCACCACCTTCACCGGCCACACCGGCGATGTTATGAGCTTATCTCTCGCTCCGGATTCCAAGTGTTTCGTGTCTGGTGCCTGCGATGCCTCAGCCAAGCTGTGGGATGTCCGAGAAGGGATGTGCAGGCAGACCTTCACCGGCCACGAGTCCGACATCAATGCCATTTGCGTACGTATGAAGGTGGCAGGCGGTAAGGCGGTATCTGTCTAGTCTCTCTGTGTCTGTCCTATCCATCCATCCATTCATCCATCCATCTATCTATATCTATCCATCCTCTCCATTCTCTCTGTCTATCTACCTGCCTACCTACCTACCTACCTA
>NW_015387201.1:68725-97998 GCF_001527695.2 Protobothrops mucrosquamatus | reverse complement strand
CTCTCCTCCCGTGTTGCGTTTCATTCTCCTCTTCTCTCCCCCCCTCTTCCCCCCCCCCGCAGGTGTCTTAGCCGGCCACGATAACCGTGTCAGTTGCTTAGGAGTGACTGACGATGGCATGGCGGTGGCCACAGGATCGTGGGACAGCTTCCTCAAGATCTGGAACTGAAGCCTGTAGGTACCCATTCCCACGCTCCCCTTCCCCAACGCAGCGGGCGGGGAAACCGTGCCAGAATCTGCTCCCATCTTTATACTTTAAAGCTGATTACGGGGTTGGGGAGGCAGGCCAGTTCCATGGCTTCCTTTTTTTAAAAAATTTTTTTGCAGAAGAGAGCAATGGAGTTGAGCCTAATCCTTGCCTGATCTACCTCTAGGGGCAGGGAAACCATCATTGTATCAAATGATCATCAGGGGTTTCTGCATTCTAGTTTAAGGGATGCTCAGTCCGGAGCAGGTGATAAGCTGCTCCTTCTCCATCTCTCTGCCCTGTGCTTGAGACATGGCTCCCGAGAGGGCAAAGCCATCGGGGGGGGGGCTCATTTCCCTCCCTTGCCAAACCCAGTACAGGTAGTCCTCGACTTAACGGCGGTTTGCTTAGCGACCGTTCAAAGTCACAACGCCACTGGGGGAAAAAAAAGCGGCTTGTGACCATTTCCTACGACCGTTGCAGCATCCCCGGGGTCACGAGATCCAAATCCGGCCGCGTGATAACTGGCACGTGGAGCAGGGTCCCCGGGATCACGGGATCCCTTCTTCTGAGAAGCAAACTCAGTGGGGGAAGCCCAGACCCTGTTACTAACTTAGCAACTTAACAACAGTGGGGCAAGGAAGAAGGCCATAAAATGGAGCAAAACCCAATTCTCGCTTAGCAGCAGAAACTTTGAGCTCAGACTACCTATAATATATATATCCCAGTGGCTTTGGTTCCAGGACCTAACCAAGGTTTGTTTGTTTTTTCTCTCTCTGTATGTGTGTATTTTCTGGCAGGACAGTCCGTGAACTCCCCACTGATCGGAAGAATTTTTTTCCCCCAACGGTTGAAAGTTTAAAATAATGTATCCAACTCAATATACTAACTTGGATCTCCCCCCCCCCGCCTCTCTCTTTCTCCTTCCCCCCCCTTCCTCCCCCACCACCAAAGGGCAAGATCTTTTTCACGTCTCTCTCGTTCGCCGAAGCAAAAGAGCACAATTCTCTCTCAACGAGGAATCACCCCGCGGTGGTTACACGCCAAGTGAATAGCAAAAGAGATCAAAATTGTGCATTCCATTGGGGACCACGTTTTTCTTTTATTTTTGTTTTAGTTTGGTTTGTCTAGAGAGAAACAAACAAACAAACAAACAAACTTAAAAAAGAAATCACACGCTCGTGTAAGCATGCCGGGGCAAAACTTAAAGCGAAGTAAATGATGATAGATAAATAAGGAAATCAAACAAGCTTGTGAAGCAAGATAAAGCCTTTTACGTTTCACTGTAGTTTAAAAAAAAAAAATGGCAAATCATACTGACTTTATGGGTTACGGTGGGAAGGCTTCGTTTTAATCTCCTTTTCGAAACTTAGAAGTCGCGTTCGTAGCAAGATGGATATATCCCCGTGGTTTTTGGGGTTTTTTTTTGGTCCATGTTTCCATTTCCTTTTCCCCTTTTTTTAAATTTTATTTTTTTCCTTTTTTAAAAAAAAACAAAAATGCAATTTGCTTTTGATGGTCCAACTTTGAGCCAAGAGGATGGAGTCCCAACCCAGATTTTTTTTTTTCTGGGCTTGTTAATGCTGTAAATTTATTCCCTGAGTTTTATTTTATTTTTTCTTCTTTTTTCTTTTTTTAAAATTTTTTTTCCTCTGTCTTAATGTCACAAATTGTTGCACAAATATTGCATATATATGATAATGTTAAGAAGATAACCAAGCACACTCTGTACATGGTATTGAATGTTTTAAAAAAAACAAACAACTTTTCACTTCTGTGGATAACAAAAAAAAAAATTACGTTCCCTCTTTTTTTATTTTTCCTAGCCCCAATCTCGCCTTGCTGGGCATTTTTCATTTCCTACCTGTTTTGTTTGATTTATTAACGCCGAAGACCATCCCATAATCTCAATAAACAACTGGATTTGGTGGACTGGGGTTTCAGGAGCAGGGCTGGGAGGAAAAAAACAACAACCAACCAACCTTGGCTAGGTCTGAAGCAAGATCCAAATTGATTTTATTTTTTTTTTTAAATGAAAAACACCATCTGAGATTTTTTTTTCTAAATTAAACAATTATGATGGAAAGGGGGGGGGGAACGTTTGGGATTTGCCAATTGGGGCTGGATTACTCTTAGAATCGCATGCTGTAGAAACGCTGAAGTGCATAATAAAACTAAGACGTCCTTCTCTTGTGTTTTTTTTTTTTTTCAAGAAATAACCTAATCCTTTTCTTTTTTTAAAAAAAAAGAAGAAAAAAGAGAGAAAGCAAGCAAGCAGCTTGTAAACCATTGCTGATTTTCTTTACTGCCGCTACTGGGGTGCCTAAAACGGATTCAAGCGAAGAATGAAAAGTCTCCAGACTTTTGCACATCTGGAAATAGGGTGATAGTCGTTATTTTTAATACGTTTTTTCCCCTACTCCTTCTCCCCCCCTCCCCCCAAAAAAACCATTGAAAGCAAAAAGCCAGCTGTTTGAACACTCAACTGAGATTCATATCTGGGGTCGAGAGAGGAGAAGAAAAACAGGGTCAAAACCCACCCAATTAAGCCCTTTTTCTGGCTTTGCATTTTGAAAGTTGATGAGCCTTGGGGGGACAGCAAATCGTTTGGATAAACTTTTCAATTCTTCCTCTCCTCCTAACCTGCCTCCCCCCCCTTTTTTTTTTTTTGCAGCAGCAGCAGTGATTTTTAAATCCATTTCCTTTTCACTCTCTTGCGTTTTTCCCCCCCTGCGACATTCTGTACAAAATGTGCTGTAATCGTGCATTTTTATTATTATTATTATTATTATTATTATTTTTAGGCCTGGATTTGGCATCTTGAATTTTGGGATTATTATTTTTTTTTTGGATTTTTTTAATCACCCTCTTTCCTCTTCCCTCTCCCCCCCCCCGCCCTCCCCTTGAGATAAGTCTCTGTAGAGCTTCCTCTGCGCCCTCTGATTCCTTCACTTTTTGTATTTAATTTTAAAAGTCGGTGTACTTCAAGAAAGCTGGATGCAAGATAGATCCTATATTAAAATGTACTGTTATTTAAGATGTAATAAAGCAGTTTGACATGAACGGCTGGCGGGCCCTCGTGGTTTTTGCTGGGACCCGAACCTGCATTTTGGGTTTTTCCTTCCTCGCAAAATATAGCTGAGTGGCCTGGTTCCTCCAGTTTATAGGCCATAAACCATGGATTGCTACCACTGCAGAGCTTCCAGGACACACTAAGCCAAAACCAACTGGGTTTAGATGAAATGTGATAGGTAAGCATAATTAATTTTTGTGTGTGTTTGAATTGCACAACCCACAATGGTCCAGCACGGAATAGGCTGGGAACTCTGTTCTATATCCCAAAGTACAGAGGAGCTATTATTGATGTTTATTAGGCTGTGTCTTAGCAGGTTGTGCGAACCAACCCATCTTGGGACCCTATCTAGCAGCTGGTGTGTGATGTAGGTTTTATCTGTAATTGGATCATTATATACGCGTTCTATAATCTGTAATGTCCGATGTAGTTTTATAATTAGAATTGAGGTGTGCGATCCCTCTACCCACTAAACTAGCCTTGGATTCTCTTTGTTTAAAGCCAAGCCACTGAGAAGTGTGGAGAGCAGGCCCTAAATTGTGCAAAAATAAAATAGGCTTATTCTTGTGGACTGGTGATTACGACGTTCTTATATTTTTTTTTAAGCTAGAGGATTTCCCACTAGGTTCTTGCAGTCTCAACGTCTCGGTCTAAAATCATTCACGTTTGTGTTTGTTTAAACACACGAACCCAGCTTCGTGGCTAATTGCACAGGCCTGGAGCCTGCTAGGCAAGGATGATGGGTGCTGATATCCCACACCTTGAAGGGGGACACGACGTGGAAAAGACACGTTTGCTGTACCATTTGTGCAGGCTATCTTGGCAAAGGCACTGGAAAACTGAAAAGGAATTCCCAAACTCCCAAAATGTGGGGCTTGTGTGTTGCTGCATTCGTACATGCCCACCCAACTCAATTCAGATAATCAGGATGTTTGGAGAAATGCTAGAGCAGAAGAACAACAACAAAAGGTAAAGTGATCCTGGAAACAGGGCATGGCTGGCTGGCTGGAAGAAGAGCAAAAATCAAAATATTTATAAAAGCTCTTTTTCTCCCCTCGAGAGAGGGAAAACACGGAACTTGACTCCTCCTTTCTCTGCCAAGGCAAGATGCAAACTCGCCAACCCTTCCCCAGGCCTTGATAGTTGGAATCGGCTCCCAAAAAAGGGGGGTGCAAAAATCCCAGCCTTTTTTCAGTGGCTGGAGTGGTGGCATCGCCACTGTGGTCCCGGGAAATCTCAGCTGGAAAAACGCAGTGGCAGCCAAGCCGAGAAAGCAGCTTGCCAGGAGGTGGGGTGGGAGGGCTGGCTCTGATCCAGGATGACTCATCCCTGCTTTCACAAGGAATTATGTTTGCTTATTCAAACAGCTCTCTTGTCCAGTAGCTTTTCGTAACCGTTATTTTTTTTAAAAAATGGTTTTGAGTTGCGAGGGAAACCAACGGAAAAACAAGGTAAAAGGAGGGGATGGGTGATTTGACGGACGCATTTTCCTGTCCCGTCGTTTGCCACGCCTCTTCCTGCCTCGCCAACTGGGGATCGCTTGGTGGTCTCCTGTCCAGCCTGAACTCTGATTAGCTTCCGGGTCCACGCAAAGTTGGCAACGTGCCTCCTCTTATTTGCATTAAGGCATTTTACACGCCAAGCTCACTTCTGGGCATTGACAAGCTCGACACTTCCTTTTTTCCCCCACACTTCTGCATTAGTTTTTTTAAAAAACAAAGAAACTTCACATGCTGGCTTATTGGGGGGCATGTAGAGAGTTACCATTGACCAATGAAATCTATCTAAAAAAAATAAAATTCATCTTTGTTTTGTTAAGTCACTCTGCCTAGCAGATTTTAATCTCTAAAAGTGCTTTAAAAATGCCCTTGTATACGAATAAGAATTGTTTGCACACACAGAGACAGTTTCACATTACACAAAGTGGGCCTTTATTTTAAAATCTAACAATAAGTAAGGTATTCTTAACTATTAAGTGAAATTTATTTAAGTCTAAAATGCCCTTACCTGTTTGATCCACTAGAGGGAGCCGTTTCAACACTTAGCTTTCTTCAAAGGACTGAATGGAAGAACTTTGCAAACCAAAAATAATCTTGCATCTTTTTGTTTATTTTTTATTTTCTCTCTGCAATGAGGCTGCCAAGATTGAAAATGGCCATAATCAATCCTTTGGCATCGTCATTTCTCCACGGTACACATTAGAAAAGGCAGAACAAATAACTGGTTGTAAATGAGGTGAGCTGTTAAATGGCAGACAAAATGGAAAACCTCCAGAAAAAAAAAAGATAAAAACCACTTTGGGAAGGAAAAACAACAACAGAGAAATTGCAATTGGGATCCAAAGTAGCGGGGAGGGACTGTTAGGGTCCCTTCCCTCTCCAATTCATTTTTAGTAGATATCTGTAGGTATTCAAGTATCAAATAAATAAATAAAATCATCCTTTGGGCAAATTCTGTGGTTATTTCACAGGCAGCTGGGGTGGTATAGCATTATATTTGATTCTTGCAGCAAATAATTAAATTATTTAGTAAAGAAATAAGTACAAGAGGACTAGCGACCTATTTTGCAATCGGGGCTAAAACTAGCAAATTAATTAGCAAGCAAGTTCTTTCTGATTGACATGACCTTAAGATAAGGGCTTTTGAGGAAAATCAGATTATTATTTGCTCATTTTAGAAGAGACAACAGTTAGGGGTAGATTTTATTTGTCAGTTCTTCCAGTCCCTTTGTTTGTGGGCTTCCAAGCTTGGAAAAAAAAGAGCCTTTTTTCTCTCTCTTTCAGTTCCAAATGCTTTAGAAAACACCGGGTACTCTCTGCCAGCTGGGGCTTACAGGTATAAATATAGCTGTAGATGAAAAGAATATTAATGTACAAAACAGGCAGTGGAGAACAAAGGCTTATTGATGTTCAATGCATGTGCAAATTCCTAGTCATCTGGACCTGATGGCTGGCGGATGAAAACTGCACTGATTAAATTAATAAGGGAAATAAACACAATTTGTTTAGCCAGAATTTTTATTTGTAGAGCTCAGTCTGTAGCAGAGATTCTGTCTGAAGTATCAGCCATCTTTGCCTAAACTTTCAAAGTCTGGAGTCTGGTAGACTTTCAGATAATTTTGTGAATTTTTGAAAAAAGAGATTTTTTTCCCCTTTATGCGTTTTTTGACCTCTTTTCATCATAAGAAATTTTTATATTAATGCAATCGTGGTTTGGAGCTGAAGCTGTAAAATGCAGCTTTGTATTTGACAGTGGCCTTGCTACATCATTTAACAAAATAAAATTCAATTTATTCAGTCAACTGGCAGACAGTTTTTGTCACTGAGAGCATCTGTGCAGTTTTTGTCACTGAGAGCAAATAAATTAGTGCAAATAAATGAGTGCTGTATTTTTTTTAAAAAAAAGCAAAAGGGAAATCAGTGCATTGATAAAGTTGCCAGAGATCTGTGGCAAAAATGGATCAGAAGCACTTCATCTTTGCTTCTTAGGATCTTAAAGGACACCAAGTTCATCCAATCCAGGCAGTCCTCAACTCACGACCACAATGGACCCTGTCGATATTTTTGTCCCTAAGCAAGACAGTGGTTAGGTGGATTTTACAACCTCTCATGCTACAGGTGTTAAATGAATCACTCCACCGCCTCTGAATTTTGACCATGGTACCCTGGGGATGCTGCAAGGGTCATCGGTAAGAAAAACCGTCATAAGTCACATGCTGTTGTCATTCTCAACAGTCACTAAACGAACCGTTGTTAAGTCAAAGACGACTTATAATGCCCCTTTATTTGCCCTGGGGCTTAGAACCCAGGAGGCATAACACAAAAGCCAGGAGTAGGCAACTTTAGGCTCTTTTATGCCTCGTGGACTTCAACTCCCAGAATTCCTGAGCCAGCCATGCTGGCTCAGGAATTCTGGGAGTTGCAGTCCACGAGGCATAAAAGAACCCAAGGTTGCTAAAAGCGATGCGGAGGGAAGAGGAAATGACCCATGCTGGCATAACTTCCCCTGTTCAAAGCCTGTTTGCTCCTTTTCGGGGCAGAAATTAACCCAGGATGCCGAAAAGAAACTGATTTATCCGGGGAAGATTTCCAGCCTGGCAAGGCAACAAGGGACCCGTGACGCAACGCCGCGCGCCTCTCTAGACTTTTCCAGCTCTTGAGGCCATCCGGCCGGCGCCAACGCGCAGGCGCGACGCCTTCCCTCACGGAGAGGAGGAGGAGGGCGCTGAGGCGGGCCGAGGGCGGAGAATGGGGGCGGTGCGTGGCGGGATCCGCGGCGGCGGCCGCCCTCGGCCGGATTCGCTGGCCTGGAGGCGCCCGCGGCGAGCAGCAGCAGCGGCGGCGGCGGCGACGACCTCAACGGCGGCGGCAGGAGGCCTGTGAGGCCCACCGCGGAGGGGCGCGCGCGAGAGGGAGCGGCGGAGGAGGGGCCTGGCGCGAGGGTGAGTGACGTCAGCGGGAGGGGAGGGGCCAGATGTAAAAAAAAAGGAGGGGGACGCTCGCCAGTTCCCCAACCTGGTGCCCACGGTCCCCCTCCCCATCTGCTGCCCCTCCAGGGACGCTGGACCACAACTCCCATCATCCACCCAACCCATCCCAGGCTTTTACCCCCAAGGGGATCATCCTGCCTGTCATTGCGTGGCTGGGGTGTTACACACACACACACACAAACACACACAACCCGCCTCCTTATTTTCCACCTTTGCTGGGCTGATTGTGGGTCTGTTCCTCTGTTGCAACTCCAAACCTGCTGGGCTGGTGAATGGTTCAGCAAACCAGGATCGGGATTAATTCAGTCAGCCATTAAAGGTGTTGTGTAAATGCCGCCTACATCAGCTGTGTGTTCTTTATGACATTTGATTGCGTTATAATTCCAACTTTCTTGCAGCCTGTTTCCAAACGCACCCGATTATAACTCTTTCGCGTGAGTAATAATAATTGATATCCCCAAAGGTGTTTTTTCCAAAAGGTAACTGGACTTTCTTGGTTTTTTTTCTTTTTCTGCTTTGAAAACCTTTCGCTTGTGAATGGAAGAAGCTTCTTGGATAAGAAGTGAAACGTTTTCAAAGGACAAAGAAAAACTCAGAAGGTCCAGTTGCCTTTTGGAAAGAATGCACCTTCGGGGCAATCAGGATCTAAATTAGGGGTAGTCAACCTTGGCTCTTTTATGACTCGTGGACTTCAACTCCCAGAATTCCTGAGCCAGCTTAGCTGGCTCAGGAATTCTGGGAATTGAAGTCCACGAGTCATAAAAGAGCCAAGGTTGACTACCCCTGACCTGAATGATTGAGAATCTCTACTATACACAGTAATAATAATCGATGCCTTTGACACCCTCAAAATTCTTCAGATCCTTGGGAAGGACTTAATAGGTGGATAAAAATGCCAAATCCAGTCTAAACATCTGTCAGACTGTATGACAGACCATAATAAATATAAGGATATAAATAAAATAGTAGGTTTCCAGAAAAGAGGGGCCATGATGTGGCCCAAAATCTTTTGCGAGCTTTCTTCCTTGGCAACTATTTGCTTGTAATTGTGGCGCATTTAATAACTGGTTCTAACCACTATTTGTTTAATTGCTTACAAAACAACGGGTTTTCTTGGAAGCGTGTCAAATTTTCTTTGTTGTTTTGACTCTGGAAATGCAATCTAATCATTTTTGGCTCTTTTGTTTAGCGCTGGAATTTTTGCAGAAAGAATGAGAAGGATACCTTAAAGTCACAGTCCAATAAATAGGACAACACAACAGTTACATGAATAGATTCACAAAAGAACCAAAAGCGAGCTCTCTTTAACAAGTATCCTCTTCTGTCTCTTTAAAGTGTGTTATTTTGTTTGGGAGGAACACCAGTCTTTTAAAGAAAGTAGTTGCTATAGTGCTTTCAGCAGTCAGACTTCAAAAGTTCCGTGGATACAATTAATAAAGGGAGAATAAGCCCGTTCCAATGTTCCTCTATATAGATGGTCTAATTAAAATTAAGAGCATATTTGTAAGAGACAACAGCCACCGATTGATAGAGATACCAATGTAATAGATAGCGGGAATGCTACAGATGTAGTTTATCTTCCTTTCAGCAAGGTGCTTTTGCAAGGTTTTCTGTGGGGTTGACAGGCCATGGGAAATGGACATAACAATTATTGGAGGAGGGGGTTGAATATTCATATCCAGGGAAAACTGATAGCTGAGTTAGATCCAATCATTATTTAAAAAAAAAAAGTCAACAGTCTCCTTCAGAACAGGGTGGAGATGCTTGAGTGGAGTTAGATTATCTCCTTCCTACATTATAATAGCAGAGATAAGAATTATCTCTTGATGTCACACACTGGGCTGTGTGCGCTTGACCTATTTATCCGTGGCTTGTTCAGAAAAATTAACCTTTTCTAGGTTGATGGACCTCACGGCCTGGGTTGGCAGACCCATGAATTGATGGGCCCTTGACTGGAGCTTGTGTAGGTAGCTTGCAATTTCATAGTACAGTATTGTGAAAACAAAACAACAACTATTAAGTGGAATCTTGTTGAGCTGGTCATTTTGCGAACCAGGTAGGAATCGTGTTACGGTATATGTTTCACCCTTGGTAGGTGGTGAATAAAATCGGCAAGGCTAAATCTAACAAATCCATAATTTCAAAGCCAGTGGGAGCAAGGCTGTGGAAAAAGTATAATGTTTGTTGTGTGTAGGGGTGGTGAACCGCTTGGAGCTAAGCCGTTGTCCAACCATAAAGTTACTCATTCCTTGGGGGACACTCAGAGTAAGGGCCTCCTTTTTCAAAATTTTTACAAACCAGGCAAGATAAGTTAATCGTAAATTGTACTGATGCTGGCTTCCTGCGTGGCTGAGAACCATAATATCATTTGCTTTGGGCTACAGACACTTCGTACATCTCATCCATTGTGGCTTGAAAACCAGGGTTCCTAACTTAGGTTTGGCCAGCCTAGCCAATTCCAGGTTATTCAGTAAATGGAAGCTAATCCAAGTGGCTCGGCTTAACCAGACCATTGCCTTGGTTTTAAAGGTGATTCAAGTCACATGCTTTCCACCGTCCTCCTCTATTAAGTTCAGAAATGTCTTTAAGCAACTTTGAAACCCCGTTCTTCATTCCAACCATCCTTTTGCGTTTGTTTTTTTTTCGAGCGGTGCAAGAAAAGTTACATACATAAGAATCCACCTTATTTGGAGAAGGGACGTTTCGGTCCTGCAGTTTCCTGTTTTCCGCTTCTCGGCAAGAAAAGATTTTGCAACTGGAACTAGAGTGACGAAATTCTTCAGTCCTCTCTGCACATTTATTTACTGTTCTGTAGTTCAGATTATAAATGGTAATACGACACAGGCAGGCATGGCTGAATGGCTGTGATAAAAACCAACGACCGATTCATTCTTTTTTTTGTAGTATCATTGGATAATCTTGGTTTTATCACTGTATCAATCAATCATATCCCACTTGATACGTTTCACATGGGTGGGTAAACTAGCCAGAGGGAAAAAAAGGCCTCACTAGATTAGATTAGATAACCTTTATTGTCATTTTTTCCTGTGTGGGCGCAACGGCACCCATTAAAAATGAAATTTAGTTGCTTGCTCTCAACGTGTACACATACATAACACACATTTAAAATGTACTATACACAACATATGTATAGACCTACACCCTTACATATAAGTAACCTATAAATATTAGTCACTGTCCATCTTGTGTCCACTAGACTCTTGAACCCAGGATCTTGGTCTAGTACTTGCAGACAAGCCAGGATTTTGCAGTCAACTTCCTGACAGTCAGAACAATTAACCAGTGGAACAACCTGCCTCCAGAAGTGGTGAATGCTCCAACACTGGAAGTTTTTAAGAAGAGACTGGACAGCCATTTGTCTGAAATGGTATAGGGTTTCCTGCCTGAGCAGGGGGTTGGACTAGATGACCTCCAAGGTCCCTTCCAACTTTATTATTATTATTATTATTAAATCAGATGATGTCTAGATGATTTTGGTCTCTACCATCTACCCAGGCAGCCAGCAATCATGCTGATTCAGGCGGATTGGAATTGTCCTCTGGAGAAATTGCCAAGTTGCGGAAAATCGGGTTTAAACATTCCGACGGTCAGTAAACGAATTGTGGCAAGTCGAGGACTATCTGTATATAAAATTGGGCCGTTCCTGAACAGATTACGGAGAACGCGATAAAGAAAGTGGAAACTGAACTTTCTGCCTGCAGACTTTTCAGCCAATAAATAATAAAACGGCCGTGCATTCGTCTGTAGAGGGGCTTGAAATGATTAGGACGCAGAGAAAAATTGGCCAAAATTAAAATGGCCTGTTCTCCAGTTATCTCATATTTTCTCTGCTTGAGAGAGGGGAAAAAAAATAGTACTGAATGGTATAGGGCTGTATGTATGCATCTTTTACAAATTGTATAAACGATGAATAAACCGCTTCATTTGCACTCACACACACACAAAAAAGAACCCGTTTGTTGTTCTTCTCTGAATGTCTCTTTGTTTTCCTCCTGGTGTGAGAATTCAAGCAATTTCTTAAAGATACGATTCAGAAGACAGTGTCTGCCAGGCTATTTTTGTGGCCCGTTGACAATGGCGTTAGTGTGGCCAAAGCAGTGTGTGAACCAATCAAGGAGAGAAGCAACCTAGAACTAAGGAGAAACTTCCTGACAGTGAGAACCATTAACCAGTGGAACAACCTGCCTCCAGAAGCGGTGATTGCGCCAACACTGGAAGTTGTTAAGAAGAAACTGGACAGCCATTTGTCTGAGATGGTGTAGGGTTTCCTGCCTGAGCAGGGGGTTGGACTAGATGACCTCCAAGGTCCCTTCCAACTTTATTATTATTATTATTAGTATAACCAGCCAACTGGGGTTAAGCTGCCAGGCTTGTACAGGTAGTCCTCACCCTTCAAAGTTACAACGGCACTGAAACGAGTGACTTACAATCGTTTTTCACACTTAACGACCGTTGCAGCCTCCTGGTCACGGGATTAAAATTCAGATGCTTGGCAACTGACTCATACTTATGACGGTTGCAGCATCCAGGGGTCACGCAAAGTCAATGGGAAAGCCAGAGTCCGTGGACAACCAGGTTATTAACAACCTAACATCTACACTGATTCACTTAACAAATGTGACAAGGAAGGTAGTGAAATGGGGCACAACTCGCTTAAGAAATATCTCACTTAAACTCTTTAACGGTCTAACCTGTGTACAAAATACTTGAATTAAACAAAAGAACAAAAAATAAATGTTTGACCCGCTGAGTTCTCATTTCAGAAAATTGGCTCAGCTAATACGTTTTACCAAGACGTTAAAGAATATATCACCGTTGTTCCAATAGGCCGTTAGTAGTTTTACTCATCAATGAATTGGATACAGAATTGGCAAATACTAACATGGGCAAATACGCATCAGTTGACATGAGCTGGAAACGAACAATGGACCCAGTAATTTTGAAATGATCCATTGAAAAGGGTGGAGGATGGAAGAAAGTAAATATTGATTTTTTTGTTGTTCTCTTTATGGATGCTTGGTATATTCTACTATTGCGCAGTGGGACTTTACTTCCTCATAAACTATGGGTCTCCACCCAACCGGGAATTTTACGCTGCTTTTTTTTTTTTTTTTGGTAGACTTTCTTCCGCAAAGTGTTCACAAAACTAGCTCTCTTTAGAGTGGGACACAGGTGAAACTGAAGCAGTTCAGGAAGTGGGCTGTCTCAAGTGCTAAAGTCACAAAAGAATGCCAGTCTCCAGGTGTGTCAGAACACCGTAGGGTCCCACATTTCTTTGGGACCACCGTGCACGTTGAAAAGTCAGACATTTGATATCATTTAATATTTTAATGATTGAGCCTTGCAGGTCAAAAACATTCCGGCTACTGTAACGTCTTCAAAATATTAATTAAAAAAACCCACTTGTTAGCTAATGTTGTAAATCCTCCATCCCCTTTTGCACACTTAGGTGATGTGTTTGTGCATGGCACCAATCAATAGTGGGGCCGTCAGGGAGGTTTTGATTAGCACCGTATGGAGGCCCAGCTGTTAGGGTTTACACACCATGGTTTATGTTTTGGCTCGGGGCCAGTTGTGACTTATTCCCCAAGTCACAAAGTCTGCAAGAAAACAGGCTCAGAGAGCACAAGGGACCCCCTTATCTGGAGGCTGCTTAACAAGAAATTAACCTTGGTCTTGGCTGTCTTGAAATCAAAATATTCCTTTCTGACTTCTCTGCATTCATATTTCCTTTTCCCTCCTTATAACATCTTGTATAACAGCTAAATTGGGTGAATCATTCTGGGTACTGGATAAAAGCAGAAACCTGCCCCCAAATTGTCGTTTTTGTTGTCACTGAAGAATTAGGAAACTTCTGGAGGTGGCAATGTCTTAAGATGAGAGGGTGGTTGCCAAAAAAAGTTTCCACGGGGGGCGGGATTTCCAAATTTCTGATCTTTCAACACTATTCTGACTTGTTTTCTTTTTTCTTTTTTTTTACTGGCTCTGATTTTAAACGCCAGCACTGATTTATTGGGGGCTTTCAAGTCACGGTTGGAAATGAGGACATGGCTAGCCAGCTTAGACTTCTGGAAAGGCAAATTAGAAATACACACCAGTACATAAATGCATCCAGAAGCCAAATTGTGGGATTGCTGGATCTTTGAACCCGACGGTAATTATAAATTGTCCATTTTTTCCCCCTCCCCTCTTTTCCCCCACCAAGTTCCTTCTCAAAATGGAGTTGGAAGCGGAGGCTTTTGGCCCAGCCGGCGAGGACGTGAACCCCAGCGCCATGTGCTACCAGTGCCCTACCTGTCACGCCGACGAGGAACGGAGCTGCACGAATTCCATGCGAGGCCGGACAAAAACTCGGAGCTTATCTGCTTCTCCCGCCTTGGGCAGCACCAAAGAATTCAGGTACCAGTTTACAGCACGATCCTCGATCACGCAATCACGGGTGGCTTTGAATGGGGATCTCGAGTGAATAACCTGACCTATGAATAAGCAGTCTGAATGGATCTCTCAGAGGACGGGCCCAACCCAGATCTCACCTGATTAGTTCGTAATTGTCCCCTGATTATTATCCAGTCACTCATCTGGTTTCTTAGGCCTTGGTTCTAAATAACCGCCGGTGTGATTGCCATCTAAACCGCACTGGGTATATATTAAAATTCTAAAAACTTCTAAAAACCTTTCCTCTGAGCTCTTGGCCGCCAAGGTTGAAGGTCCAGAGACTCCCCGTTTCAAAAAAAATATATCACAAACTGACCGTTTGGCTCCTTTCCAGATGTTTTGTTAAGTTTGTTAGGTGCTGTTTTCTAGCCAGAGTTCCACGCCAGAAAATTGTAGCTTATCAGTATGCAACAAATCAGGGGTATTAAACCATCATTTGACGAAAAGTCCTGGCTTATGCTGAAGCTGCTAATTTGAGCTTCTTGGCTTGGCTAAAACAGGCCACCGTATTTGATTGAAGACTTAATTCTTCTATAGAGAATTAGGGAAGATTGCAATTGGGGGAGGGGGGAAGTAAACTTCAATCAATCAATCAGAATAGAACTGGAAGGGACCTTGGAGGTCTTCTAGTCCAGCCCCCTGCTCAAGCAGGAGACCCTATACCATTTCGGACAAATGGCTGTCCGGTCTCTTCTTAAAAACCTCCAGTGATGGAGCGCCCACAACTTCTGGTGGCAAACTGTTCCACTGGTTAATTGTCCTCACTGTTAGGACGTTTCTCCTTAATTCCAGGTTGCTTCTCTCCTGGATTTGTTTCCACCCATAGTTTCTTGTCCTGCCTTCAGGTGGTTTAGAAAATAAGTTGACCCCCTCCTCTTTTTTGTGGCAGCCCCTCAAATACTAGAATACTGCCTGGCTTCCTTTTTTTCCCCCCTTCTATGTAGGAGATTTTTCTCACTGGAAGACAGAGGTTTTTGTTCCTCTCTCTCTGGAATAATTTGTTTCCAATGTGTCTTCGCAGAGATTAGATGTAGTGAGAATCCCCTGGCTGTGCAGATCTCCCAGGAATTTCATTGTGCAGCTCACCGTTGCACTCAGGGATAAGCAACACGTTTTGTGGCTAAATCCACTAAGGATGACCAGCTTCCCAGCCCTTCTGCTTCCCCATTGCCTGTGTTGCCTGGAAAAAAACTGCTGAATATTTGGAAAAAACAAAAAACAAAAACTTTTTTTCTCTGCCCAGATTCTGGATTAACTGCCACGAGGCCCCAAAGAAATCCTGCATACATTCTTTGTATATAGTAACAGTATAACAGAATTGGAAGGGACCTTAGAGGTCTTCTAGTCCAACCCCCTGCCCAAACAGGAGACCTTATACTATATATTCCGGACGAATGGCTGCCCAATCTCTCCAAATAAGTTCACACATTCTACTCGGCCTTCAGTGGCTTAAATTGGGTTTGTGGTGAGGCCACCGTGAGTTGGGCACCCTAAACCGTAAATCTCGGTTTGTGAACCGCCGTGGGGTTCTGACAACCGGGTAGGCCAAAATGAAGCGCTGGCATAGCTCCGTGCGTGAAGTCATCCATTTGGGGAGGAAGAAACCACTTGGCAGTTGGCTTAAACCATGTTCTAAAACCCAGCTCCTCTCCCAAACGTTTAAATCATTCTTTGCATCCCTCACGCGGTCTTTTTCACTGCTTGCAAAGTCCCGTTTTCAGCACCTATTTCCTCTTGGTTTTTGTTTCTTGATCACTTAGCAAACATTGGGTAAGTTGGGAAGCTTTGAGCTTGTGACTGCCCTAATACAAACAAAGAGGCTGATGTAGATACATGGAGCCATTAACTCTTAACATCATCCTCATCCTCATCATCATCCTCGTGTTACTTAAGTGGATAATCCCCGGGAAGTGATTGGAGTCGTGACCTAGTCCTTTTTCGCCCGCTTAAAGAAGATCTGCCTTCTCTATAAGTGATAGCAGATCTTATCCAACAGCCTCTGAATTGTCTAAGGAGGCTGCAGAAGAGGGAAAATTAATCTGTAGCATCAACGTTTTAGCTGGAGCCGCAAACCATTTTAAAGCAGCCTTTGAAATACTCCAGAATTACTCAGTAGCAGAGTATTGATCCCTTTTTAAAAAAATAAAATAAAATAAAAGGAGCCTGTGAAGCTATAACAGCCAGCCAGTTTGGTCTGGTGGTTAAGGCGCCTTGCAAGAAACTTGGCGATTGTGAGTTTTAGTCCCTCCTTAGCCGTGAAAGCTAGGTGGGTGATTTGGGGCCAGTCCCTCACTTCCCAGGTTTTTGGGGAAAATAGGAGGGGAAAGGTCTATCGGATATGTTCAGTGCCTTGAGTTATTTAGTAAAAGTAATAAAGGCAGGATGTACAGTGAAATAAAACAAGATAATAGTAGGCTGACAAGAGAGAAAAGGTACTACCTTCACAAAATGAAAGGAACATAGAGCAAAAGGGTTAGGAGGAACCTTGAAGATCATTTAGTCCAGTGTTTCTCAACCTTGACAATTTTAAGGCATGTGGACTTCAACTCCCAGAATTCCACAGCCAGCATTGCTGGCTGTGGAATTCTGGGAGTTGAAGTCCACATGCCTTAAAATTGTCAAGGTTGAGAAACACTGATCTAGTCCCACCTCCCTGCATTATTGACTTCCAACAGGGCAATTCAATTTTTTTATTTTTTATTTTTGCTTTGTTCCTCAGCCCAGAAAGCAGAAATATAAATATGAGCTTTGAGCTTTCAGACCACGGGGACGTAAAAAAAAAACAAAACCCCAGCCTGAGGGCCGTCTCCATAACCATAGAGAGACGCTCACGCAAAGGCACCCTTGCACGGACCTCCGAGGCGTTTGCTTATTTGTTGGGAGGTAATAATAAAGGAGGTAGTGTTGTTGACTTCAAACGTGCGAGGGGGAAAAACACAAAAGAGCTGTTGTCCGACTCTGACCTTGGCTGCAAATGCACAGCACGTTCGGGTGGGATCAAGATGGCAGAGTATGTGCTGGCACCATTCGGGAGAGCTTTGATAAGACCACCTGCTTGGAAACTCCCCCCCCCACTAAAATACCAGGTCCTGCAGAGCATAATCTCTAAAAACCGACATAACTTGCTTTTATTCCCAGTATACCTGGATGCCCCTTTAATGATTTATTTTTATCAATTTTTTTTTTAAAAAAAACCGTTTCTACAGCTGCCCCTCTCTCACGGTGACTCTGGGCAAGCGCCCACAATAAAACAATCCAAGCAGATTAAAAACCAATACAGCCAAAACGAATTCAAAAGATTTTTTGTTAAACTGGCAAAAAAAAGAGTAAGCATTGCAGGTAAATCCTCGACTCAAAATTTCTGTTGCTAAGACTCAGTGTTTCTCAACCTTGACAATTTTAAGGCATGTGGACTTCAACTCCCAGAATTCCACAGCCAGCATTGCTGGCTGTGGAATTCTGGGAGTTGAAGTCCACATGCCTTAAAATTGTCAAGGTTGAGAAACACTGCAGCTAAGTGAATGTTGTCCCGTTTTACGACCTTTCTTGCCACAGTTGTTAAGGGATTATCACTGCAGTTGTTAAGTTAGCAACACGGTTCAGTGAACCTGACCTCCCCATTCATTTTGCTAGACAAAGTCACAAAAAAGGGGAGGCTGCGTGCGTCATAAATAGGAGTCAGTTTTGCCAAGCGTCTGAATTTAGATCGTGTGACCACGGGGGACGCTGTTGTAACTTCATACCGTCACTAAAGAAACTGTTGTAAGTCAAGGACTACCTGTATTCCAATTAACCTTCATTAGCAGGCTCCAGGCTCCAGACCAGGTGAAAAAAAAACATGTTTTAAAGGCCTTATGGAAGGCTAACAGGATTACAGCCAGCCTCACCCTGGATGGGGCAGAGATTCTTCCGTGCAGGGACCTGGGGCTTTTCTCCTAGGTCCCACCCAACAAAACTCCCTTGTCGATGGGACTCACAACCTGCCTTTTCTGCCAGATCTGGTGGGAGGGCTTGGTGTAACCAGGGGGGAGATAGTCCCCCAAATATCCTGTCCCCATGCCATGTAGGACCTTCAAAGCCATAACCAGCACCTTGACCTGGATAGAGCTGAGCTGTATCTTGTGTTCTCTCTGATTGCTGCAGGTGACAGGCAAAAAGGTTAGGAGCAGGTTAGCTTTCCTAGTCCCCTGGGGCGAAGAAAAAAAAAAATCACCTCCTGGGTGACCACAATAATTGTTGGCCACTTAGTTCCTTGAGATTGCTAATTGCCCCGTGAGGCTTATTGGAAGCCAAATTTTGTAAGGTTGCCTGAGTCACTGATCCTCATAGCTTGTGCCAGTAATCTGCTTTAAATGCTGTGATGTAATGTGGGTGGGACCTCTGGCCCCCACAGAGCTCCAAAAACAGCCCTGAATCATTTGTATTGTGACGCCAGGGGAACCACACAGTTACGGGTGTTAAATCCCATCAACCGTAGGCATTAAGCTGAAGGATATTTCCACCCAAAAACGAAACGGTCCCCGTGCCGTTTGGCTCACGGCCCCCAGCCCTCCCTCAAAGATCAAAATTGGGATCCCTCCCAGAACAGTGGCCAACATCTGGAGATCTCAGTAAGCAGTGCACCATTGTTTTTGCAGCAGCTCAACAACTCCAGGCAGGACCATCCGGGGATATCTTAAGATATTTTTTTTTTTAACAGTGGGAAATTACAGGTTGTTTCTTTCCTAGAACGAACCAAGCCTCAGCTCTCATTTTATTAGTTCTGAATATCGTAAAAAATATACTGCTTTCCTTGCGCCTGCGCGACCTGCTCTAAAATCCCTGCTTTTGAAGCAACAGGAAGTTGCATCCAAATCTGTCGGACCAGTAGCTTACACAAAGTTCTAATTACTGGTCGGGAATTCTTGTTGCAGCATATGTGTAAAAGAAATGAACAAAGCATTTTGAGAGTTGCAACGTTCCTAACTGAGCTATTTCAGCCCCCGGCAGGAACATTCTGATGGTGACACCGGATGTTTCAACCTTGCAGGAAATGGCCTCTTTTGCCATATTTTATTTACCATTCATTCTTTTCTTGGGGTTCTTTTTTTCTTCTGTCTGGTGAGTTCCCCTGATTATCTTAAGCCAGTGTTTCTCAATCCTGGCACTTGAAGATGGGTGGACTTCAACTCCCAGAATTCCTCAGCTGCCTGGGGAATTCTGGGAGTTAAAGTCCGCCCATCTGAAAGCTGCCAAGATTTGAGAAAGACTGGATTCAGCTATAAAGTATAGTTGACTTAGTTGGATTCCCCTGCACATCCTTAAGTCAAACTGAGACTAACTACATTTATTATCATGGTTTTTAGTATCGCCTGTTCACCGCCCTGAGTCCCGCAAGGGAGATAGGGCGGTATATAAATTTAATAAATAAATAAATAAATTGTCTTGACGTGATGGGAACCCATTCTGTAGACTAGAGTACATTTTTTTCAGTAGCCTATTGAAATTTCAGAATTTTGAGCTAAATCAGACTTTGTTGCTGACGGTTTTAGGGTGGGGGGGGAGTTAAAATTGTAAACTGATGTTCCTTTTTTTAATCCTCGAAGACAATGTTGCATCTTCTTGAGTTGTTGGGAACTAAATTCCCGCTGTTTCTCTTCCTAGGAGGACACGTTCTTTACATGGACCATGCCCAGTCACCACGTTTGGACCAAAAGCTTGCATGCTGCAGAATCCCCAAGCCATTATGTAAGTGGAAACTTCCTCCATCTTCTTTGTCTTTCCAGGAACAAAAGCCGATTAAATTAAGGAACAGTCACAGAGAATTCCAGACACCTCAGTCTGAATGGTTGAATTTGTTTGTACTTTGCTTGGTTAAACACAGTGGCTCCTGAAAACTGTTTCCTTGTTTTGTCCCATAAAAACTCTGATTCACTCATACGACGCTTATTGCTTTGCAAAGGTGGATTTAGTTGACTTTGATCATGTTACCATAAAAGGGCAGCTGGGGTGCATTTGTTTTTGAATGGAGAGAAGGTGGTGACCGCTTATCAAGGTGTGGTCCCCCCAGCTAGATGTTTGTCTTCTGCTTCCTACAGAAGACTTAGCTTGAGTTCCATGTTTTGGAACAAGTTTTGAACAACTTGACCTCATGAACTTGGCCTCCTTCACAGAAAGGGCCTCAGAAGTAGACTGGCTCTGATCAAAATCCTCTCCCCAAAGGGACATTTTAAATGGGATAATAAGGTATGTCTACATAGCGTTTCATCTCACATTGAAAAGGATTGGTCTGTGTGCCCGTTGCCTTTTCCGTGTATATTTTCCATTGCCTGTCGCCTGGAATATATTTTTGCTACCTTCAGTGGGATATTTACAGTGGCCCTTGGAGTAAACAGGAATTAAGACAGGTCCATGGAGTGAGTGGACCTTGGAAGATCTTGGAAGGTCATTTAATTGATTTTCCTACACAACGTAGAGAGGGTTGGTCTGCATCGTGCTTGGAGACTTGTATGATTCTCGCATTGTTTTCTTCCGCTTCTGAGTGACGTCCTTGACATACCAGCTTTTTCTGATGATGAGTCTCCAAACGTTGGGTGACGTGCCGTTGAAGTCTAACCAGAAACCTCGTTTGGCAGGCTGTGGTGGGAGCTGTAGACAGAGGTTGGCGAAGCCAAGGTTGGGAAGAAGAGAGAAAAAGAAAGGAGTGCAGAAGTGGCCTCAAAGAAGGAATGCCAGCTTAGTCCCGAAAGGGAGGAAGGAGTGAGAAAGAAAGTCAAGATTGCCTAGCCTTGATTTTCTTTGGTGTAAGAGGGGCCGAGAATCTGTGAGGCTTTCAAGATTTTGCTGTTATACTTTTAACAACAGAATTCTAACAGTTCTTTGTTTCTCGACACATCTTGCCTCTAGAGGGTGACATTTGCAGCCATTTGAGTTCAGGTGCCTCTATTTTAAAAAATCTCAAGGAGAGTTTGTTTACAGGCGATCCTCGACTTACGACCACATTCCTTAAGTGAATTTTGCCTCATTTGACGACCTTTCTTGCTACATTTGTTGAGTGAATCACTGCAGTTGTTCATTTAGTGACCCGGTTGTTAAGTGAATCTGGCTTCTCCCCCCCATTGACTTTGCTTGTCAGAAGGTCGCAAAAGGGGGGGGTCACATGACCCCGGGACACAGCAACAGTCATAAGTACAAGTCAGTTGCCAAGTGTCCGAATTGTGATTACGTGACCGCGGGGAGGCTGCAAGTGTCGTAAATGTGAAAAACGGCCCTCAGTCACTTTTTTCACTGCCGTTGTAACTTTAAATGTTCGCTAAACAAACCGTTATAAGTCGAGGACTGCCTGTTCCTGAAGGCTCTGGAGAGACTCTCCAATTATCTAGAATTACTTTCCAGCAGTGTTCCAGAGCAGCCTTTCAGCGTAGAAGAAATTCATTTAATCATAATTTTTTGAAAAGCACCACTTCTCCTTTAGCGGTGCCAGCTGACAGCTTTTTCTGAAATGGGGAAACAGTTGGGACCAAAATGGTACGGTATTTTCAGCCTATAGTTTTTCATTAAGAGAGGCTGGTCAGCACAGTCGGTGTGAATTCTTATTTTTGACGTGTATTGGGCAAGTGGGAGGTTTTAGACCTTTAAACAACATGCAGGTCTTTCTCTCCATCTTTGAGGGTTGAGTGGTTCTCCTTATTTTGGCCAGTAGGTCACCCTAACCAGCTGATCTGACGATTAAATTAATTCCTTTTTTCTGCCCTTGCACCCAAACAGCGGCTGAAATTGTCTAGATTGCAAACAAACCATGATTAAAGCTACTCGAGCTTTTAGCACCTTGCGTGAACCCAGTTGATCTGTCTTTGCGGGTGCGTAAGCCTGGGCAATAAGTTAAAATTTTCACGAGCCTTGTGTACACACGCACGACATACGTTTCAGTCCAGAATCTGACACTCAGGATGCTTCCTGATAGAAGATTCCTTATGTCTCCATCAAATTCACCACTGCCTTTTCCGCTGCAGGAGACTGGAAATTTTTTGGCAATGAAATCTATTCACCTGAGAATAATTCTGATTTATCTTCTGCATGGCAGCTTTGCACGGTAGCATTTTGGAAAAGAAATCTGGCGTCTCCTGGTGTCTGGGTGGTTTTTAAAATTTGTTCACATGTGTACTGCCAGGAAATGGATGGTGATGTGGGGTTTTATTTTGGGGGGGAACCTGTGAGAATCAGGAACGATGATCCTCTATTAAGAGAACGGCTGCTTCCCCATTTTCTGGGTTCAACCCCTAGTATTTCTGCACAGGGCTGAGAAAGAGACACCCACCCCCCAACTCCATCGCTTTCTGTACCTGCTAGGACTCGTGTCTTTCCCCCCCCCTCCCAGGAAAATGCCAGCTTGAGCAGGTTGTTAGATCTACTCAGATCCAATCCTGGGGTTTGGGATCTGGGTTTTTCTCTTGGCGATTTAAACTTCCTCCTCATTGCTCCTTCATAAACCATTTTAGCCCACGACAGAGGCCGAATGCAAAGTGGAGAGGCAGACAGGGTTAATATTTGTTGACTCGTCCGAACAACGTAACCTGTGTCCTTCGTTTCTTCATATCTCTGAGTCAATTGTGGTTTAACTTGATTTTTTTCCCCCCCATCTGAATTCCCCAGTCTGCATCAGCACTCCTGTGCATCCACTAAGGGACTGATTCTCATAAATTGGCTGATAAGCTGGTTTGGGATCCTCCACCCTTCCCACTCCAGCTGTTTTCTAATCCTTGGGCTTTTGCAGATGGCAAGTTTTTTTTTTAAAAAAAGACACCCCTGCACAAGACAGTCAAGAACCGAAGCCGCCCCACTCTCTTCACAAGAGAGAGGAACAACACTGACTCAGTCCCTGCCCTGGCCAACACACACACACACACTCACACACACACGCACACCTCCGTTCCAGGTGACGGTCAGGCCCTCCTGTGGTTTGGAAGCCGATGGGTTAAAGGCAGACTTGTCACTTATTCAACTTTGGACTTGCATCACCCATTTTTTATCACCAGGTTAGAGCAGCTCCTCCTTTTGGGCTGTGCTGGGGTTGTACAATATAATAATGTGTGCTGAGATTAATCCGCTGGCCAAGGAGGCACGGAGCGTTTCTCGTCCGTGGAGCATCCAGGAAAGAAAAAAACAAACCAAGAACGGGAGGCACAACAGCAGCCGAGCGATTCGACTTCCCTCCTTCACATCCTTTCTTTCAGTTTTAGTTTTGTCTGGCTGTTTTCAAAAGTCCAGATTTACTTCTCCAAATCATTTTCTTTTCCTCCTGAAGAATCCCAAGTTGCCTGTACGAGTAGGCAGTTAGCTGGCCGTGCCGTCTCTTCCTTTTAATCGGAAATTCCAGCATGAAGCTGAGGACGATTGTGGTTTGTTATGCAAAGACCCATCTGGCAAAATCTGGCTTTGATTAAAACTTGTTTGTAAACCACCGTTAACGCAACAAGGAGCTGGAGGAGCAAAAGTAGTTTTTTTTAAATTCTCGCACCGAGCACTTTTCCTTTTTTGTTGTTTTTGTTGTGTTTTTTTTTTGTATTGATTTGAGAGGCCTTTGGATAATTCTTTGCGGTGGCTTTTTCCAAGTAAGCAGCGATACTGATTTTGGGAGAGGCATCAAAGCAGTTTAAAAAATGAAAGTCGGACTTCTAAGGTAGTTATTTGGCTCCGGAAAAGATTATTTTGGAGGCTGTTTTTTGCCCTTGGGTTCACCGCGCGCGCCTGACTTCTGGGAGAGAAGGATGAAAATTTTTCAGCACCTCAGTAATTGCTCCTTCGGTCCGTCATCCTGGAAGTGGTGAGTCTTGGGAGGAGAAGGGAAATAGTTGTGAGTAGGAAATAGTAGAGAAAGTGAACAGAAAATGACTCCGATGGCTGAGATTTTGTCGGCAGGAAGATCCTCCGGAGGAGTTAATTATCGCTTTGTCTTAGAAAAAGTTAATTGAAGTTTCTGGAAAGCCGGGTTGATCCTTTCGAAATGCTGAAATCACATTTTTCCGGGCTCCACCTTGAAGTAAACTGCAGGGTTAGGACGAAAATACCTTACAGGTTAAAAGTTCTCCGAAGTGCGGTTTCTAATTTCCTTTTTTTTTTTTCCCATTCTTTCTTTTCATTATTTCCCATTCTTTCTTCTTTCCTTCCTTCCCTGTGGATTTTTCTGCCGGGAAGTATATAAAAAGCATCGGGTTAAAAAGTTTAAAAAAAAAAAAACAGGCTCAATTTTCCATGTTTTGTTTTTAAGGCACAGT
The DNA here is from genome assembly GCF_001527695.2 of Protobothrops mucrosquamatus. NCBI lineage: Eukaryota > Metazoa > Chordata > Lepidosauria > Squamata > Viperidae > Protobothrops > Protobothrops mucrosquamatus. Next base: position 73,540 of record NW_015387201.1, on the reverse strand, counting down.
TGGGTTATAGTTCATTTCTTCCTTTGACGTGTTTGTGGTGTTGTGGCCTGCCTGTCTTCTGTGCAGCTTTAAAGCAGACTTTTATAATCACCTTTCCCAGGTTATGCAAGGTGGTAGGGATGGCTTAAGATTTATCCTGAGTTCATTGCCAAGACCTTCTGGCTTTTTTGGAAACGCATAAACAGATTTCTGTCCAGATTTGAAGCCTTGCTTTCCACCAGCAGATAGAGTTGGCTATTGATTTATTTTTTTTGCTACCGATAAAAAAACAGCAGGGGAAAATATTTGTCTAATATTTTGTAAGTGTTACCTGGAATGATTCCAGATGGCAACATCCCCTTTAGTTAATTGTTAATATAACAGAGAGACAACTATACTGAGTTAGAATGAAGAATTTAGTTCCAGCTTTAGAAATCATGAGTTTAGTTTAGTAGTATCCTTGTGTGTGAGAGATAGATAGATTAGACAGACAGACAGATATTTGCCATGGGTAGAAATAATATATAAGTCTAATTGCCACTGTTAGCGAAATCTTTTGTTAATTTTCTGATATCCTTTTAAAATTGGTTGGGTGGCCATCTTGTAGCACGGAGTTCCACAGTTTGCAGCCTGCAAAGAAATGTCAGTTTAAGAACGATTCAGCCTAATTTCAACAAATACGAAGGATTTAAGCATGAAATATCTTCCCTCTTACCTTTGGCTGCATTCTTATACACACAGATTCACCTCGGGTTAACTTACTTGAAAAAAAAGAAAAGAAAAAAAAGGAGAAGGAAAGCATAAGAATGCAGTTATTTTTAAAATCAAGAGCTGCCTTTAAAAAAAAAGAAGTGCTAAATGGAACTTTTTGTGAAGGGATAAGAAAAGTGGTTTGATAATAAAGCTGGGTTTGATTCCGAAACATCTGCGGGTCTAGGCTGACCAGCTTCTCAAGAGATATCTAAACGGCGTGAGGACGAGAAGATTTTTTACCGCTGTAATTTGCCCAGCTATTGGATTCTTCATTGGAAAACAATGGACGGCATTGTTACGTTCCCCTCCTTTCCGACAGAATTTACTAAGCTGATCTCAGAGTCCTTGAGTTGATCACCTCTAACCGGAATGTCCATTTCTAGATCTTCCAAGCCAGCATTGACGTCTCACTGCTTGAGCAGGGGGCTGGACTAGAAGACCTCCGAGGCCCCGTTCAACTCTGTTATTCTGCTTTCTGAAATGGAATACGAGCCCCTTCGGCTTGGTGGCACTTAAAAAACTCCATCCCGGAGAACATCTAGCTCCTTGTCAACCTCTCCCTAGAAAGGGAGTGAATTTAATCACGTGTGATTTTGATATTACTACAATAGCGCTCCTGTCTTTTCCGGAGTGGCCTGTCCAGAGAGAGGCCGCAGAAATTTCCCGTACCGCTGCGTTCGATGCCGGCTCACCATCCCCGCTTAAATAAGGGAGAGCTTGTGTCTTTTTCCCCCGCGTTGCTCACCTGCCAGATGTGCTTTGCGTGGGAACGGCCCGTGGGGTTTAACCTGTTGGACGACCGGCGGCAGCTTCACAGCAACACCTTCCCTCGCTTGACGCATTTGCACATTGCGTAAGGCAGAGATCAGAGACCTTGGCAAGGCGCCAAAGTGGGTGTTTGGAAGCTGGAACGTCCACGGGGAGTTCAGCAGCCTAGGGCAGTGTTTCCCAACCCGTGGCAACTTTTACGACTTTCAACTCCCAGAATTCCCCCGCCAGCGTGAGGCATTGTGGGAAGTGTGTAGGGCAGTGGTTCTCAACCTGTGGGTCAGGACCCCATTTGGGGTCGATCGACCATTTCACGGGGGTCGCCAAGCAAGGCTGTCCGCCATTTTTTTTGTCCGCCATTTTTTTTTGTCTGCCATTTTTTTCCCCTTTTCCGGCGGGTGCCTTACCTCCCTTGGGCTGGGCCAGCTGGTGGTCGGCCTGCTCCGTCTCTGCCGCTTGCCAGCTACGCCTCGGCCGGCGCAGGGGGCGGAAGCACGCATGCGCGGCGCTCCCGGGCAGGGAAAGTCCTCGACTTACGACTGGTTGGGTAGTCCTCGACTTACGGCCGGTTTAGTCCTCGACTTACGACCGGTTTAGTCCTTGACTTACGACCGGTTGGGGTCGCGGCATTAAAAAGGTTGAGAACCACTGGTGTAGGGAGTCTGGGCCAGTTTGGAAAACACTAGCCTGTCAGCTGATTCGAAGAGGCAGAGTTGCACCCAGGAAGTGACCGAATGCAGTGCCCTCTGCGTACGGGCGAGCGAATAAATTGAATAAGTAAATAAAACGGGATGGCTTTAACTCGTTCGCTAGCCTCTTTTTGCAGTTTGTAACTCTTAGAACTTTTGCTAAAGGGACGCTTTGCTTCTTGGACAGAAAGGTGTGCCTTTGTCTCTAAAATGTAGCTTATCTCCAAGATTTAAGGTTCCTGTCCTCGTGGACAGGCCGTGTGAACGGATGGGAAAAAAACCGCCACTGCGTTAGACACAGGTTCTTGAATAAATCGGTCCAGACTCTCCCACTGAATCGTCTTTCAGATACCAGCATTCGAGGGATCACAGCTTTCAGCATTAACAGAAGCTCTGAAACAAAGCAGAATCCTGGGAAATTCCTAAACTGAAGCAGAATGTCTGCGTTTGTCTGAGTGACAGTTTCGTTACATAACACATGGATTTTTTTTTTAAATAAAACTGCAGAGGTTCATGTGGTCATATTCTGGCCTGTAAAAAAAAATCCACCCTGGGGAGAAATTTACATTTCAATCCATCCTTGGAAAATTGTATTTCTCCTGCTGGAGGAAAACCAACAGGCAAAGGGGAAACTACTTGTGTGTGTTGTTTTTAAAAAAATCCCATTTGTTCTTTTTTTGTTTGTGTGTGTGCAAAAATTATAGCATCCTGGCCTTGTCTTCCCACAGGCACATTCAGGATCCAGCAAGCCAGCGATTGACATGGAACAAAGCGCCCAAAAGCGTCCTTGTGATCAAGAAGATCCGAGACGCCAGTCTTCTGCAGCCGTTCAAAGACCTCTGCATCTACCTGACCGAGGTAAGCTGGACATGGCTATGTCATTCTCCCTCTCCTAGATAAGCAGAACGTGGACTACGAATCCTGGCTTTTTCCTGCTGGTGCAGATCTTGGAATACTGGAAGGCTTGCATCCTGTTTTGGCCGTCGCGGCATAAAAACGATTCCACCCAGTTCGTCTCCCCAGCTTAATTTAACATACGTAATTAACCAGCATTGAAACTAACTCAGCAAGCTATGTGAATACGGCCAGTAATTCTTTGGGCTGACCTGCTTCAGTGGGACCGTTGAAGATTCCTCAGAGGTTTTTTGTTGTTGTTGATGTTGTTGACTTGTTTATGTCAACGCCACTTCTGCCTTTCCAGGTGAACAGTATGCTGGTTTACGTGGAGAAGAAAGTCCTGGAAGATCCAGCCATTGTGAACGATGAGAGTTTTGGGTCGGTGAAGAAGCGGTTTTGCACGTTTAGTGAAGGTACTTAGCCGCCTCGGCACTGCCAGGTGGTTCAAAAGGGCTCTTGCCAGATAGATAGTATGGGGGAGTCCTCAGCTTACGACCGGTTGCTTAAGACGGACCCAGAAAAGCTACTTAACAATCTGGTTCAAAGGTCCTATGTCGGGGAGCCCTTTATAGTCAACGTGACCAGATTTTGGGCACTTTGCAACCAGCCCATCTTTACAGCCATTTGTAGTGCCCTATAGTCATGTGAACGTGATTCAATCAATCAATCAATCAATCAATCAATCAATCAATCAGAATAGAGTTGGAAGGGACCTTGGAGGTCTTCTAGTCCAGCCCCCTGCTCAAGCAGGAGACCTTATGCCATTTCAGACAAGCGACTGTCCAGTCTCTAAGACTCTAAGACGCGGGCTTGGGAAGAATAACTTTTAATGTCAGGCAGCTGCCAAAGAGCCCAGCATGAATGTTATTAAATGACCATAGTTAAAACAGGACCAGATAAAAAGATCTTTCATTCTGTCATCTGCCTGCATCTTTGCTTGTTTAATTGGTGGCAGGGCTAGAAGTCTTAAGATCTTGAAAAACAAATGTCTTTTTCCCCCCTTTTTGTAGATTATGACGATATCTCAGATCAGATAGATTTTATCATCTGCCTGGGCGGAGACGGGACGTTACTCTACGCTTCATCGCTTTTCCCGGTATATTATGAGCTCAAATACCCATTGGTTAAAAAAAAAAAGAAAAAAGAAAAGAACCACACATTTATTCTACCGAGACCTGGAGAAAAAAGTCCAGGTTAAATGAAACCCAGACAAATGTGTAGAACACAAGGACAGTGCAGGTGCCTTTAAACACACAATAGAAGAGCCAACCGCAAAATTGTTGTGCTTTTTGTTTCCAGCATGGTCTGTCTCCCAGTGACTCTGGATGGTTTACAAATTCTTAAAAACATTTAAAAACAAGAAACAGTACCAAAAAAAAAAAAAATCCAAAACGACATAGAACAGAGAAAAATGTCTTAAGAACCGGTGATTTTTTGCTGAGCTAACTTTGCAAACCGAGCAAAAGTTAGCTTGACGCATTTGCTCCGGATTTTGCACTCATTCCCAATTAATGCAAAACAATTCAAGGGCATTTTGTCCCAGACGTAAGAACAAGGACGAAAATGCTCAGGGGATGCTGTTTTCCCCAACTCTTTCTCCGTGCTTTCTAACATTCCCCCTCTCCCTGTTGTTGTTTTTTTTCCTTTGCCAACAGAGGAGCGTACCCCCAGTCATGGCTTTCCATTTGGGGTCCCTGGGCTTCCTCACCCCCTTCAACTTTGAGAACTT
>NW_015387201.1:65654-67203 GCF_001527695.2 Protobothrops mucrosquamatus | reverse complement strand
GTCTTCCTTCCTTCCTTCCTTCCTTCCTTCCTTCCTCCCTCCCTCCCTCCCTCCCTCCCTCCCTCCCTTCTTTCTTTCTTTCTTTCTTTCTTTCTTTCTTTCTTTCTTTCTTTCTTTCTTTCTTTCTTTCTTTCTTTCTTTCTTTCTTTGTCTCTCAAGTTTATGAGATCGAGATTCCTCAAATCAAATGTTCACCTGTTGAATCGGTTCTAATCTAGACCCCCTTGGAGTCCTTACACCAGTGTTTTCCAACCTTGCTCCCTTTAAGAGGGCAGCGGGGGGATTCTGGGAATTGACGTCCACCCATCTTAACAGGGCCAAAGTTGAAAATACTGCCACAACAGGCCACATTTGGTGCGTTTCACTCATAACATGCTTTTCTGTTCTCCAGGTCTTGAATGAAGTGGTAGTGGACCGAGGCCCTTCCTCTTATCTTTCCAACGTGGATGTCTTTCTTGATGGCCACCTTATTACCACTGTGCAAGGCGATGGTAAGCCCACAGAGCTGGTGGGTCACCAGTTGTCCCCTCCCACTGTTCTTAAGGGTAAACAGTGATCGTTCCTTCCCACTAGGCGTCATCGTTTCCACGCCGACCGGCAGTACGGCATACGCGGCTGCCGCGGGCGCCTCAATGATCCATCCGAACGTCCCCGCCATCATGATCACCCCGATCTGTCCTCATTCCCTCTCCTTCCGGCCCATCGTCGTCCCAGCTGGAGTGGACCTGAAGGTAGGACCTTAAAACTTATTGCGATAATCATATCGCCATCGTGTCTAGAAGCTGTTATTTCTCTCAGAGATACTTTTCCATCACCGGATCCAAACTTGGCAATCATGGGTCTTTCTTCCTCTCTCTCAATCCTAGATCATGCTGTCTCCAGACGCCAGGAACACCGCGTGGGTTTCGTTTGACGGGCGGAAGAGGCAGGAGATCTGCCACGGGGACAGGTGAGGGTGTTCTTCTGGATGAAGGCAGAATTGGCTAAAGAAAGGGGTTTTTCCCCCCCTAAATAATCAAGAAATGCCCAAAATGCAGGGTTAAAAAGCAACCAAGGGCCGGCATTCAAAATTGGCTCTTTGGCCTTAGGAAAGCGCCGCTTTTAAGCCGCCCTGATTCAAACCCCAGACAACTCAACGCGAAGCAATTTCAAAATAATTGGGAGACCAAGCGTAGGGGCCGTCCCTTTCCAGCTGGATGTGTCTTAACTGGCCGTCTTTCTTGGTTTCCTTCTAGCATCAGCATCACCACCTCTTGCTACCCTCTCCCTTCCATCTGCTTCCAAGATCCCGTCAGCGATTGGTTCGAAAGCCTGGCTGAGTGTTTACATTGGAACGTCAGAAAGAGGCAAAACCACTTCGCCGTTGACGAGGAAGAAGAATTTTGAACGTCGGGTACCGCCTTGGAAGGAGAGAGAACAGAATGGAACTATCCTTGTATATAAGTATTCGAAGCCTGTAGCTGTTGGGAGTAAACCAACATAACATATTTCCCCCTTATCCATATCCATATCTATATATGGATAAGGGGGAAGGATATATATATATATA
>NW_015387201.1:0-65185 GCF_001527695.2 Protobothrops mucrosquamatus | reverse complement strand
TTTTTAACCTGCTTTTGTCACCTTCCAAAGGAGTTTTTCTTCAGTCTCTTTCAGATGTAAAAAGCCGCAGGTGAAGCTTGTAAGGACGGGCGATGTTTCGTCGCCTTCCCTTTGGAAGGGTGTCTTTGTGTGAAGGCTCTCCTTTGCTCGTGTGTGTGAACTCTTTTGCCTCCGAAATAATCCCAACACGCTGTTCTGAATCCACATGAGTACTGCCGAGTTGAAAATCCACGGTCTGAAAAATGAAAGCTCCCTCCTCCAAAAAAAAAAAAAAAAAATCCTGTGAAGACACACTTCCAACTACATCAAATATCTGTGGTCAGGATTCCTGTAATTTGCTCCTTCAAGAGGCCTACAGACCTGACATGACCAAGCATTGACATGGCCCCCAAAATGGATGGAGAGTAGAAATCCTGATTTTACCGCGGTCTGAGGACAGTCCCGTGAAATTCTGCCAGACCCAACAATAGCTAAAAATTGCTGTCCTCTTGCACCTTCTCTCTGAGTATCCTGTCTTGCTGAACTGTTTCCTTCTGGAGCACTGTGGCTCAAGGTTGAATCTGTTTGGGACAAGGCTGCTTTCAAGGGCTTTTGAGCTCTTAAGGACGATGAAGCTGCTGCTGATGGGAATGGAGGCTACTTGGACCTCTCTGAGGTCAAACCACTGCAAGACTATCCAGCTGAAGTTAGAAGAAAAAATCCTTTGCATTTTTCATCTGTCTTCAACATACCGTGTGTTCTTTTTTTTTTTTGCTGTTATTATAATATCTTCCCTTGATATTGTCTTAATTGTCTTATCTCGTGGATATGGGGAGAAAGAAAAAGAAAGGTTTTTTTTACAAAGATTAAAAAGGGGGATTTTCCCCCCCCAAGAACAGGGAACTTCCAGACTAAAATACTTTTTAAATTCTCCACCTGTACCAAACTCTGCTTTTGTTTTCGTTCTGAGTGAGCCAGGATAAGGCCCAGACATCATTCCCTCAATTCAGAGAATTGATAATTAGAACTCTGATTTTAGAAAGGCTTGGATATTTTTTAACCATCCCTAAATCCCTGGAATTTCTCAAAGCTAAGAGGTTACGAAAGCAGTCGACAGCTTGAAATTTTTTTCCCTTGCAGGAAAGGCGTTTGCTATTCTCATGTTGGGTTGTTTTTGAAGACGGGAATCTCTAAAGTGATATTCTTATTAAAACGGGGTAGCTGCTTGCTCCCTTTATCTCTGTCTGGTGGAAATAGAGCATAAGTTGTTTAGGATTCTTTTTTTGTTGCAATACCCTTACTTCATTCCGGCAGTCTAAATTCGACGGAAAAGAACGAGGCAGGATTTTCCCCGTGGAAATTCACTGCATCCGATCAGGGACTGTCATCCTTGTGTGAAAATCTGTCTTTTGATTTATTTATTTATTTTTAACAACAGTGCCCAGTCTTGGGTAAGTCTCTCTCGCACACCTCTGCAGTAGTTCTCCAGTTCATTTGACGCAGGGTGAAAAGTGATGCCTTGTCAAATGTTTTCCATTCTGGCATCACAAACTTTGCATAGTGGGATTTTTCACGTCGCTTGTCGAGTAAAACACTGTGAGTTTGTCACCCGTCCCACACACTGCACTGGCCATTCAGAAAGCTGTCCCACTGTGTTTGTTTGAATTTTGTACTGTCCTTTTTCTCCCCCCCTTCAAATCATAGGTATTTTAGCTGGCCACTTGAATCGCATTCTTAGTATTCAGACTAGAAAAGTGAGATATTTTAACTTTAGAACCGTAAAAATCAGAGACTTTGCTAGCTTTTTCAAAATACTACACACAGCCTGCTGCAGTTGGAACAAAAGCATATATTTCTACGCCGGAGTCAGGAAATTACTCGTTGAAACAGTTGGCAAGTTTCCAGGCTAGAGCAGAAATGAGTATTTTGCTTTTCTCATCTTCATCCTGTTCATCTTACTAGTATTTAAACCACCATTGTATGGAATAGAAATTTGCTAGGTGGGTTTTCTTCCTAATAAGCAATAATTAAAGGTGGGGGGGAAAAGGCCCAAGCCTCTGATGTTCGTATGGATCTCTTGACTTGGATAAAAGGATTTATTGAAGGCACAAACTTCATTTCCAACGAGATGAGAGATAAAAATAAGCCTTATTTAGGAAAGGTGGGTCTTTACTTTTTTCATAAGTTAAAAAAAATCATCTTTTTCTAGCTAGTCCTATTTTTTTTCCAGGGTTTAGAAAAATAACCCAGCTGTTTTGTTTTTTTTTAACTTAAGGTTGTATATAATCGCCAGCCGGCTTGTAATTATGTCCTCCCACGAATTCCGTCTCCAAATCATTTTTTCTTGTTCTTTCACTGGGCCACTCCTAGGCTAACTTCCCCACCTCTTTATTTATACATATATTTGGCTTGGAGGAGGAAGTTAGACGAGAAAACCCGGAGAGCTTGACCATGTCATGGCCTGAAATCTGAATTTTGGATTGCAGCTGGGTCCTAGTGTCCTCCGATCACCCTTCACTGATCAATTCAAGCTTCTCTTGCGTCGCCCTTTTTACAGGAAGCACGTTTAAGCCAGTTCTCTTTGGGATAAGCATTGCAAGGATCTCCAATCCCGTGTTCGGTCTGAAAATGAGAAGTTTTGGGTTGTTTTTTTTTCTTGCCATCAATTTTCAGGCAGAAGAACCAAGGCTGGAAGAATAACAAACCAGGATGGTTGAAAGCCAGGCTTATATTCCTGAATGGGGCAGCACTTCGCTCAGCCCACTTTTCCTTTGTGTCAGCTCACTGCAAATTCTTTTAAGCTACCCCTGCTAAGGGATTTTGCTGATGGCTTTCAACGGGTTTCCTCTGTTGCTAAATGCCCAAACTTCCCCTCTCTTGGACAGAGAACCGCCCCAAGACAACTATAGTTTACAAGACAGCGGTCTGGAGGGTGTCACTGCAGCAGGGCGAGGACAGGGCACGAATCAAGAAGCGTGACGTGCCAAGCAAATACTCAGAAAGAATATCAGGGGTGTTGCCTGAAAGATGTTCACCGAGCACGCATCAGGACTTTCGGGGTTGATGGGTTGCCAAATTGGAAGGTCCCAGCTCATGTTTGAAGAGTTCTTGAATTCTTGGAAGTTCCTGAATGCGGAGACACCCGTCTTAACGGTTGAAGAGCATGTTCCTAGTTGGTCTGTTTCCTTCCCCAAATCCTTTCCTGGTCGTGTTCTAATGATGTGCCAGCCTCTGAAGACGCGTCGAGGTGACGGCAAATAAAAGTGATAGGGCTGGTCCAATTTGTTGGTTGCCCACCAGCAAGTTTATAAATCTTTTACCGCATGGACTGTGTTCTTCTTAACTCCAGTTAAAGGCATCCCTGCTGTGGGATGCTTGCGAAGATGCCTGAGGTTTCCTATTTGTTAATGCTTTGAAAACTTGTAAGATATTGCTTGAAAGCGGAACTATTTTCCCAGATCTTTTCAAATAAATCTTGGTGTTTTGTTTTGTTTTTCAAAGTTTGGTGTCATTTGATAGCATCAATGGGTGGAAAGCAAGCCCTATCCATTGACAGGTGGAGCATTAAGCGGGAGGCCAAGGAGATACTGGATCTGTTTTGAAGAAAATAATATTGTTCTTCAAACAGCTGGGCTGAAGGTTTAGCCATTTGACGTCAAGAATTTGGTTTTTCTCTTGCTATTGAGTTAATCCCTCTGAATGCAGTTGGGGAGACTCTCTGCTGCAGATCTGCTATTAATCTCAAAATCATCATAACATTTCTTAGAAGTAGTAACGGATGAGAAGAATACTTTATAGGGTTAAAAGGGTAGTTTCGTATAATACATTGAACCCAAAATACGTGCATATTGGGGTGGATTGGGCCCACTCTTTACTTGCAGACAATCATCAAGGATTTATAGCTCAGCACAACATGTGAACATGGCCATCTGGGATTAATCATGGCTTAGTATGGTGCAGAAACCCGGGCAGCTATTCAGAGATCACAAAAGACTTCTAAATGACTGCAATCGGGCCAAATATTTCTGTCGTTAAGTGAGACAGTTCAGTGAGATTTGCCCTATTTTATGACCTTTCTAACCAGAGTTAAGTGAATCACTTTAGTTGTTAGAAACACCGTTAAGTGAACCTGGCTTCCCCATTGACTTTGCGAAAAGGGATCGCCAAAGGGGATCACATGACCCCAGGACACTGCAACTGTCGTAAGTACAAGTCAGTTGCCAAGCATCTGAATTTGGATCAGGTGACCATGGGCATGTGGCAACGGTTGTCTACGTGTGAAACACAGACATAAGTCGCTTTTTTCCGGTGCCGTAACTTTGGTTGCTAAATGGTTGTTAAATTGAGGGCTATTTTTATTAGGGAGGCTGTAACACACACACACCGCCCCCTTTCCAAAGATACTGGTAGCATCAGACCTGATCCTTGAGAAGCGATAGGATTCAACAAGAAGTGACAGATTATAAGGGAGGCTTGACGCAAAACTGCAGAGTGGGATTAAGCCTCGAAGCTCCTCATAACAGTTAATAACTTAACACTTGCAGCTGGAAAATAAAAACATCTGGACGGAGCTGTAGTGGGTTGAGGCCGAGATAATGCAGGGGAAAAAAATAGCAAAGTAAATGAGTGATCCAATAAATTAAATAGGATAACAGATCTTTTTTGTTTTCCCTTGCAGAACTCTTAGGAAAAGGAAGGACCTTTTCCCTCTCAGCCTATTGTGTATTTTTAGCAAGAGCCACTCCATGGAGCAAACAGGTATTGAGTTATGAATCAGCCAGGAATTTATGAAAAGGGCAGACTCTTCGTAAATGGGAAAATGCCAGCTTGCCGTAGGAAATAATCAGGGTTGGCCTGAGAGATTAAGAAAGTTAGACGTAGTCGCTTTAGTGCAAGCTGAACCAAAACTTCCCCAGTTTTTAATAGAACAACAGAGTTGGAAGGGACCTTGGAGGTCTTCTAGTCCAACTCCCTGCCCAAACAGGAGCCCCTGTATTATTCCAGACAAATAGCTGTCCAATCTTAAAAAGGTGATGGAGCACCTACAACTCCTGGAGGCAAGCTGTTCCACTGGCTAATTGTCCTCACTGTTGGGAAGTTTCTCCTTAATTCCAGGTTGCATCTCTCCTTGCTTAAGTTTCCATCCATTGTTTTTTTGTCTTGCCTTCAGATGCTTTGGAAAATAAGTGGGCCCCCCTCTTCTTCGTGGCAGCCCCTCAAATATTGGAACGCTACTGTCATGTCACCCCTAATCCTCTTTTTCACTAGACTAGACGTAGCCAATTCCTGCCACTGTCTATTTGTTTGAAGAGTGAGTTATTTTCTGTCTGGAGTAGATGAGTTCAAAAAAATTACAGAACACAACCGTGCCACTGATCCTTTATTGAAAAATACAAGGCCGGTAGCAAACCTTTTTTTTTAAATAAAGCATTATGATTAGAGTATGAAATACTGGCTTTTGTTAGAAAAATCACTTTGTTATGAAGAATAGCTCGGCTAAAATGCTCACCTAACTAGGGACGTTTTGAAAAGATAGAACCAAACTTTATATCTTTGGAGAAGGTCGGCGCTGAAAGTTTTAAGACTGCGTTGGAACTGCGTTTAAAGACAGTTCTCTGGAATCAGCCATGCTAGTATAGACTGAAGCTGGAAGACCCTAGTTTGGGCCAAAGTTTTGAGAGATAAGACGCTCACGTGGTCTGATTTAGACAGACACGCTGCTCCTTGCAAGGCCCACTTTGTGCACCCTGGATGGGACAACTTTAGTCAAATGATTTACCATTCCTTCTATCCTGCCTTCGGTGGGTCCTGACCCCAAATCCTTCCGGTGGAACAAAATCTCCGCTTTTTCCACAAAAGGAAGAGGGTGCGTTCAAAATTGGCCGGCCTATGGGCAAACCAGTATGCTACTGTTCTTTGCCTCCCTGCCCCTCTGCCCCCACACCAGGAGGGCAGAGCCGTCCCCTTTGAGCGCCTGCCAGATTCGCAGGATCCGAAACGACCTTGCAACCTTGGAATGAAAACTCTTGACTCCTGCAGCCTTGGAAAGATGAAAACAGGCAAGCTGCACTCAAAATGTTCCTGGTTTCAAACCGGATCGGAGAGCAGGTCAGGTCAGGCAAGGCTCTTGAGGGCGAGAACGGGTTTATCAAAACTGACAGCCACACCTCCCCGGATCTGCTCTGCAATTTGGCAACCCAATCCCGCGCTGCCGGTCAAGCTCAGACATGCCAACCGTCGCAGGGCCCAAAACGAGGTTAAAAACAGGGGAGGACAATACAGCCAAGGGAGCAAATGCCGGATCCTCGCGCGAGAAAAGGCCGCTCGCGGCGCAAGCCACATTGGGAAGCTGCTCCGACGGTTCTTTGGAAAGTAGAGTAGGAGCGTGCGTGGTTTTCTTCGCTTTTCCGCAGGAGGAAGGAAGGCTGGGTGGGGCGGTCCCGGAGATCCAGCGAGGCAGAACGGAATCCTAGCCAGGGGAGCAAAGGTCTGCCTTGGGATCCAGTCTCTTCTGCCGCTTCTCCATCCGTCTCCAGAGTCCAACCGGGGGTGGGGGAGGGGGGAATCGGGTTCTCCCAACGAGATTTTTCACTCTATAAGAGCACATCGGTTTGGCAACGGAGCTGCAGGTCACGAATCGATCCTTCCATAGGAAGAAAACACTGGAGGCAGAGCGAGAGAGAAGAGGACATCAACGGCAATGACAACAGAGGGCAAAAAAAACCTGACTTAGCAATAGAAACGTTGGACTCCCTTGTGGCTGTACGCCAAGGACGCAGGGTGAGAAATTCGGCCTGGGCCCTAACTGGCATTCCCAAGCCTTGATTGGTAGCTTCTCCACCAATCGGAAGTCGGGGCGAGAGCAGTTTCGCTGTGATCCCATAATGGGTAGTCTTCCATTTGCCTGGCTTGGTTCGGAGGGCTTTTCTGCTGATCTAAGGGGGCCTCTAGGTTTTCCTCTTTAATTGCCAGGCTGAATCGGTCGACGGGATTTGAAAAAGATGGATTCGCCTTAGCCAGGCGGTGCCTTGTTCTCAATCCCCGTCCCAGCTGCCCGCTGAAGAGACCCGCCCTACTCTGAGGTTACTCCCAGACACCGTTCCTGTGTCTCTGATACTCACTCCTCTCTCTCAGGCCTTGCCCAAAGCTCTGATAGACGTGGAACATTGCCCAAAACAGGACGCTTTTGATCGTCACCGAAATGCAGGAGCAGGTGATGATGGCCGCTTCCAGGGCATAAGAGCTTCCTTGGCCCCATTCTGTTATGACCTGGGGAGGGGGGGGGGAGAAAAAAACCACATCCCGCACGGATAAATAACATTTGTAACAGTAAAACGATTAGCCCCAAAATGGAATGAAATTCACACCTGCTTTCATTTCAAAGTATCTCACCGCAGACCCCGTAGCACAGTGTTTCTCAACCTTGACAATTTTAAGGCATGTGGACTTCAACTCCCAGAATTCCACAGCCAGCATTGAAGTCCACATGCCTTAAAATGGTCAAGGTTGAAAAACACTGCCGTAGCACGTTCCTCGCAAACAGCAAAATTTAACAAGCCACGGTCTGCAGCCACAAGCTGGGAATCTCACACATCCACTAAGCCACCGTTTCTTTTGATCTTGGTTTGTCGGTGGACCTCCAAAGGTGGTGCTTTGGCTCTGCCTGGCCTAATCTCTCCGTGCCATCTACCTTGCAAGGATGTTGTGAGAGAAAGGAAGAAGACAGTGCCCTAGGATCAGAGTGTGCTCTATTGGATCGGAAAACCGAGATCCGTGGATATTCTAATGCCTAATTAGGAGACTTTGCCCACCGAAAGGTCTGTAAGGCTTGGCCAAAAAAAAAAAAAAAAAAAAAATGAAAATTGTTCCTCTATCTCCCTCTGCTTAATCCCACTGTTGAGAACTGCTGGAAGATTATCTCTTGTTTTATTTTTTCAAAAGAATGGGATTGTTGTGTTCAAGGCTGCTGGCGGTTTTTCTGTCGTGACTTAGGAGAAACATTCCAGACGGTTTTGACGTTAAAGGGCTTTGCGAAGCCTTCAAAAATCTGTTGTTTTTTTTTTACCTTGAGGCTTTTCCAAAGGGACCTTCAGCTGAAGTTTTGAATGCTGTCCCAGTTAGCTGTTTCCTTGACTTATCTGCCTTTCTTTAGATCAGTGTTTCTCAACTTTTAAAATGTGCGGACCTCAGTCCCCAGAATTCCAGAAATTGAAGTCCACGCATCTTAAAGTCTCTAAGGTTGAGAATCATTGCTTTAGGGTTGAAAAAACAACAACACTGAAGTGGTGACTGTGGCGTTCAACAACAGACTGTTCCTGGTTTTAACAGATCTCTATGATAAGGCACCAATGATTTCCTAAGTTGGTTGACCGCAGTTTGAGTCACTGGATCAGACCGCATGTCTTCATTGGGCCTACATCCTATGGATGGGATCCATCTGAAGCAGGGGTCTTCAAACTTGGCCCTCTGATGACTTGTGGACTTCAACTCCCAGAATTCCTCAGCCAGGCTGAGGAATTCTGGGAGTTGAAGTCCACAAGTCATCAAAGGGCCAAGTTGGAAGACCCCTGATCTGAAGGTGTTTATGGCCGAGTTCTGAACATTATGGATGGAAACCAAAATTTCATCATCATAGTATAACCAACGGGGGCTCCTTCAAATTTCAAAACTGGCCCTTGGCTTTTTCTTTGTTTTTTTTTTTGTTTCCTCCTCCACGAAGGTTTCACCAGCCTTAGGGACCAAATTTCCCTAAAACATTGGGCACATTTTAAAGAGGCGACATGCTCTGGGGACTTGCATTTTCTTGTTCCTTTGGGCTCCAGATTCCACTTCAGGAAGTGGGGTAAAGGTTCTGCCACCCTTAACTTCCTTCTTACCCAGGGCTGCCTCTGAACGAGAGAGGAATTCCCCCTTATCCTCCTGGAATCAGTAAACCATTTGGCAAGACTTACTGCGTACAACAGATATGCCAGATAAGCCACTTCTGGTAAATTCTGAAGCACAAAAATCCAGGCCAGAGGTTTCAACTCTTTTAAGATCTAAACAAAAAAAAAAAAAAAAAAGGCACGGGTGACTGAAGGCTCGCTGGTTGAAAAAGAAGCTATCACATCAGTTTTAGCTGTAAAATACAGAAGCGGGCGCAGTCTTTGAAAGAAGCTATACAGTTCTCCACAAATATTAGGAGAAGCTATACAGTTCTCCACAAATATTAGGAGTTAAAACAGCCATTAGCAGAACTGGACAGCCCGCGAATTCTACGATAGCAAAGCCACAGTTATTGAAAATAACTCACTGCAGTGATGCCACAAGCAACCTTGAGAACCGCCCAGCAAATCCCAGCAGCCAGGAACACACTGTGCAGACTCGAAATCTTTCGGGTTGTGGTCAGCAGCAAGACAGACAAACAGAGCTGGGAAATAGAAGAGAGATCTCTGCAAGACAACAGCCAGCAGGAGAGAGCTGCAGATCACCTTCCCATCCCTGAATCAGGCAGTGGTTCAAGATCGTTCCTTGACCGTTTCAGGGATCTTTAGGAATCCAATACAGCCATGCCCCCCCTTTTTTCCCCGTGATCCATTCCTTTCTCCATCCTTTTTGACAAACAGCTAGTTTTCTATCAGGAATGGCCCAGCCCATCTGGATTGTTCTGAGGGGCTTGCTCGCTCCCGAGTTTCTTATAAGTTTTAAAAAAAAATAATAAAACTTAAAGAGTATCCACCAATGTATACCGACACAGCCAATTGCACTCAGGACCTTGAGAATGGAAACAGGATTTAATTCAGGAAAGGTCCCCCCCTTTCTGAAACTCTTTTCATCTCCAAACTCTTGAAGAACCGATAAGTTAGGACTTTGGTTTCATGTAGGATATGAGGCTGGGGATAAAGGAGGCTATCTCCTTCTCTGGAATGCCCACCTATTGTAGAAATATTCTAAAAACGCCCAGCTTCACGAGATAACCCATCATCCCCATTCTGGTGGCTTCCAGCAGGACAGTACTACAGTGCTCATCATGGCAGAAGGATTAGAACTGTAGTCCAGGCCGCTCTTGGGAGGACCACAGGCCGAAAAAGGTCAACTGGCAGAACTCTTTAAAACAGTGTTTCTCAACCTTGACAATTTTAAGGCATGTGGACTTCAACTCCCAGAATTCCACAGCCAGCATTGCTGGCTGTGGAATTCTGGGAGTTGAAGTCCACATGCCTTAAAATTGTCAAGGTTGAGAAACACTGCTTTAAAAGGTGGGCAAAAAAGCATCTCGGCTCCTTTGCTGGCGGTCTTTAGTGGCAGGATCTCGGCTTAGGACTCAAACAGGAACAGGGTTTGTTGCCAGGGGCTACCTGAGCCTGGAGGTCAAAGGTCAGCATGGAAAAGCAGAGGTTCAGCATGAAATACTGGGCCTGGAGGCTCTCCAAAGCCCCGCCCACCCGGAAGGCCATCCGACTCTCGCTCTGGATCAGGATCACGGCGCAGCTGACGTCAAAGGCCCCCACCAGAAGGATCAGGACGAAGCGGGCCTGGCGGAAGAGGGCAATGAGGGGACTGGCAAGGGGAGCCCCGGTTAGCCCATCCTCCCCAAACAGGACGCCTCGTCGCCGTCACAAGGGTTGGGAGGAAGATGGCCGGCCAGATGCTCACCAGCAACTCCGTCTTCTGCTTGGCGGGGAGGACGGTGAAGTTGATCACGGAGCGCAGCATGACCAAGGCGATAGAGAGGACAAAGACCACCATCTCCTGGCGATTCTCCTGCAGGATTCCTCGGCTGACGTAATAGATGCAGAACACTGCCAAAGGGGAAAGGCCTGGTTATCAGTAGCCAGCTAAAAAGGGGAGAAGAGATTTCCCGGGGCGAAAGCAAGAGCCCTGAGGTCAGTTCTGGGCTTGAAGTGCCTCCCCCGTTTTCATGAGGGCCAGAACCTTGCTTCGTTTAAAACGGATAAAGCAAAGGAAGCATCCGTCCTCGGGCCGATCCATCCGGTCTGAAAGTTAGGAAGATCAATTTAATGGAGGCTGCAGAATCACAGTTTGCCTTTTTCCTCTTAAGCACCACAGCAACTAGCAGTACTGGTGAAAAGCAAAGCTACAAAGGACAATCAGTGCTAAAAGTAGCTAACAAATGGCCAGCTTGCTGTGCTACAGCCTTGATAAGCCATGGCCTGTTTTAACTATGCTTTGAATAGACCCAAGAAGGATGGATTCAGATATTGTACCACGACGGGGTTGATTTCCTTTAATGCTGTGGATAAATCCGACTCTCCTGGTGCATAAACTAGGGAGGGATTAAAAACAAGCAATGTTTACTTTCTATGGCCAAAAAGAACCAAGATTCTGGAGTGGCACAAAGCCCAAATTTTGGGTTCTTCTTGAAAACTGCCCCGGGCCATTCCAAGGCCTGTCTCCTCTATCTTTGGATCTTTACCAATAAAATGCCAAAATACAGGGTGGAAACTCTGCCGAGAGCAGGATTCAAGTGGCAGAGAAGTTTGAGAGGGTTTCTATAAAATCTAGGATAGAGGTGCCACCTACTGCCTGGAGTGGATATTATTTGCAGTTTACAGGACAATACAAGACTTTAGCAAGCCCATAAACAGGGCGACAATATCATTGGGAGAGTCCAAGTCTTGACCCCTCCCTAGAGATGCAGAAATGGCTGCGAGCCAGATGAAAGTGACTACACTTAACCACTCTCTTGCGTAGCAACAGAAATGTTGAGCTCCGTTGTGGTTGTTAAGTCGAGGTCTACCTGTAGTTATGATCTAGGAACTGACCGGATCCAAATCTGATCCTGAGACAGAAAGTAGGAAGGACAGACTTAGGACCGTGTATGCAAATTGGGGTCTACATAGCGATAGCCAAATATAAAGGAGGGTAAATTATCCTTCAGGGTTTTTTTTTAGAAAGACTCAATTCCCTTCTTGCCTCTTGTAGAAGAATTAGAACAGTCTGGGCCTAGATGCCTGTCAAAAATATAATGTATGTAGAAAAAGACTGTTTTTGCGCCCTCCCCATCTTTCTAGTTTATAAGGTTTGCCAGATTACCGAGGCCAATGATCTGGATGAGAGACACAGTAAAATCTTCATTTTTCTGCTGGATGAGGGTCTCTATGGTTAATCCAATGACACTCAACAGCGAAAGGATGGTGACACAGAAGTAGATCTTGACAGGGGACGACAGTTCGGACCATCGTTTGATCTGGAACGATAAAAGAGTGCAGCTAACGTAAAGAGAAATTCTCCTTCAAATTGGACTTTAACTTGCCCATTTAGCCCACAATCCGGGTTGGTCCCATCCAATAATTTACTTTTTGAAGCTGGTTATAAAGACAGGGAAATGCCATCGGCTTGCTGCAAGCCGCGTTTATAAAATTAGCAGAAAGCAGTTCGTGGCAATGACTCAGTGTGGCTTATCTTAGGCGAGAGAGACCTTTGTTCTTTCTCCAGATATCACACACGCGGAAACAATGGCTCAAACCACTTCGTCGAAATTAACAAGCTTGGTGAAATCCAGATACTTACAGGGCCGCACGGCGTGGCAATCAGGTCTTGGTGTCTTGGTGTTAAATTTGGCAGTGGACAGTTTATGCTCTCGTTTGGCAAAGGAGAGGCCAGAGCTTCTTCTGACTGGGAAAGGAGAACCCTAGACGGACAAACAAATAATATAAATGGAGGTTCAGGCAAATATGTTATGTGTGGAAAGCTAAGTTTCTAGTCCTCCTGAGGTGGATGGGTCCACGCTAAGGTTTATTTTGCACGACGCATGGAATTACAAGCTGGCCAATGATGATTAGCCCCAAATATTGTGGGGCTAGGATTCACACTATCCTGCAAACTCAGTTGGGCTGATTGACTAAACCATGATTCCATTAACCAGGATAAGCATCAAATGCAACCGCACCCTGTGCACCTAGCGGGCTCCTCCATCAGCCTGGCATCTCCCAGATGCGCTGAGACCCCAGTTTCCATTATCCCCAGGCAGCATGATGGAGATTGTAGTCCCACATTTGCCCCCCCCCTTCCCAGACTATCAACTGGAGGAACGACAATCCTTTCCTGCTGAAAACCCAAACCCACATCTGAGGGCCGTGACGTCAGAGGGTGTGGTGACGTCAGAGGAGAGGCGCCGTGATGCCACTCTGACGTCACGCCGCGGGCAGGGAGACGGAACTGTAACGGAAAGCTGTCTGCTCCCTCCCCCGCCCCCCACCGTCGTGTACGGATCCCCGCAAGGCTCAGTAACCGGCTGCTACCTCGTGTCGGGCGTCTCCATGGCGACGGCGACCGTTACATGCCCCAGCCGAGCGACGAGTGCGGGAAGTGGTGTCGGGCGGGGGCCATAGAAAAGGAAGGGCCTCGCCCGAGCAGAGCAACTTCCGGCCGAGGCGGAAACGCGCCATTTTCAAGTCCTGCGCCCGCCTTCCGGGAGAGTTCGAAGCCGAGGTGCCATAAAGAAAGAGACGCCTAGAGTTACTCCTCGCTCGTGACGTCACTTCCTCCATCCCGTAGCTACCCGTTTCTAAGCTGAGGGGCCAAGCGCGTCATAGTCCTGAGCTGCCTCAGAAGGCAATAAAGCAATTTTTTTTTTATTTTTTTCTTATGGACATCCTGACCTAAATATTCCCTTCCTTGCTTGTTCTGGACAAAAGAAAGGAGAAGACACCTGTTTGCCTCAAGAGGACTAGAGATTTGAGCATACCTGTAAATGGAAGCATGGTAGAAAGCGAGGCCTCCAACTTCAGTATCCTCACCACTATTTCAGTTCGTTTTTAGTTTTCAATGTAGAGACTAATATCTAATAACTGTGAAGATTGTTGTCTCGTACCTCAACAGGACTAGAAACCTGTTTGGCTTTGATCATAAATGGTTGGAGGCTCACCTTAGGGAGCTGTCGCTATCTCGCATGCCTTGCCTTCCTGGAGTCCAGAGTGGATGAGCAATTTTTAAATTGACTTGTAAACTGCCCAGAGCCACTTAGACAGTGAGATTGGTGGTGTGTAAATTTGACAAATAAATAGAATACAATAAAAAAAAAACCTGAAAGGTTAAGGAATGTTTCTCTTATTGCTACCAAATCTGTAGACTCCAGTGGTACGTTGTCTCTGAATTAGTCCCAGAATGACTTTTTATCCCTGCAACCTCAGCAAGAGAAATCATTGCCCCTGTTCAGAAAATCCAGCTCTTGCTTTAAACATTGGCAGGGTAACAGAATAATAACAGATTAACAGAGTTGGAAGGAACCTTTGAGGTCTTCTAGTCCAACCCCCTGGTCAGACAAAAAACCCTATACCATTTCAGACAAATGGTTGTCCAATCTCTTCTTAAAAACTTCCAGTGTTGGGACACCCACAACTTCTGGAGGCAGGTTGTTCCACTGATTAATTATCAGGAAATTCCTCCTTAGTTCTAGGTTGCTTCTCTCCTTGATAAGTTTCCATCTGTTGCTTCTTGTCCTGCCATCACGTGCTTTGGAGTATAGGTTGAGCCCCTCTTCTTTGTGGAAGCCCCTCAAATATTGGCTCGCTGTTACTGTGTCACCCCTGGTCCTTTTCACTGAACTAAACATACTCAATTCTTGAAGTAGTCTTTGAAAAAAATAATAATTGTGAGGGTTACTCCAGCTCCATATTTATTTTTTTTTAGGGCCATTTCTCAAAAGAAAATTGAATTTGGGAATCACTGAGGTTTGTTCTTTTCCATATAGGAAATGTGAGTCTGAAAGCAATTTGCATTTTACGCATGCCCAGAGTCATCATAACCACACACAAGTTAAACCTGGCCTATGCACGGCACATTGCTAATTTCTCTCTCTTTTGTCTTTTTTCTCCTCCCCGCCTTTGATTTGCTCCGCCTCTGCCAAAGGGGGAGCCGTTTTCGTAGCAGGCTGGCCTCCCGATCTGATGGAGGTAGCCCCGGTGATGGCTGCGGAAGAAGAGGACAGGATCTGCCAGAGAACAGAGGCAGGTGTGTTTGTACAGGACAGTCCGGACACAATTGTGTTGCGCTGCATTGCAGGAAGGCATAATGTGCAACTGGGGTTTGAAAGGGCTGTTCTAGAGACATTTGACAAGCCGACCTTTTCTGGCTTCACAACTGCAAAAGGAAATTGATTTAGAAACGAGGACGTCTTTGTTTATGTTTTTATTGTTTGTTGCAGGATGTGTTGCAGTTATTTGTTTATGAAATTAATAACTTTTGACTAAAAGACTTTGTGTTGAATTTTGTCCCAGCTGAGAAAAGTGAGCAGGGTGCTTGAATTACCCTCAGGAGCTAGACAGAAGATAAGTTTGGAAATAATCTGAACGGATCCTTTTTAGAATTGTTTTACAGGAGGTATATAATGTGAATCACTGTGGCATAAACCTTCATGGTCTGCTAAAGCTAAGCCCCCTGAAATTCAAGAGGAACCGAGAAAATTGAATTATTTGTCCAAATGTTTTGTTATTTATGAATATAAATCTGTGTTATATTTAATGTATCTTTAATCAGGCAAGAGAGTTATAGCAGGGAAGAGGGTGATAAAATATCGTTTGTATATCATCATGGCTGGGATACTGTACAGTTCAAAAAATTATGAGAGCCATACGCAATTGCATTTGTATTTACTTTCTCTATTTCAGTATATATACACATGATTTTTTTCTGTAACAGGACTATACTATGAATAGGCATATTGAGTGTGTTTATGTACATGAAGCTTAAAGGAGTACATAGTAGCTAATGAGGGTTGCTACCATCTCATCTTTAATAATATTAAGTAACCTCTGAAAAAGGTTAAAAGGTTTCCATTATCACAGCTCTGATCTAAAAAAGTTCATTCTTGATCAGTTGCATTTTGGTGCTTTCAGGGACTGGAAATTCCCTAAGAAAACAGCATTTTTCCTGCTCCTTCACATTTGTTTAATTTTTCAAGGGCAGAGTTGGCTGCACAAAGGGTCGTCATTTGGCAAGTATATTTGTAGACCTGGACATAAGGAAAGATAATGCACAGGGGAGAAAGCACAGTATGAAACCAAATAATCAAAAGGCTGCCAATTTTTAACTTCTCATTACTTGTGACTTTGATGTTGAAGGTTCTCCTCCCATGTCTTGAAACAGGCAGCTTTCAAAAATGAGCAAAAAGTTCCCTTTGTTGCCAAAAGTATCACAAATATGAGGTCTCTTGATGTTTTTTTGCACAAACACAGACTGCTCCTTTCACCTTGAGTAGACAGCAGATTTTGCAACCTGAATAATTTTGAATGGAATTAAGGAAGATTCATTGCGGGAGAAAAAAAAATGCTTTATATACAGTACATCTTACATAAACCACCGCTGGCTTTTGGGAAGGCTTTTTCAACGAGTGTTTGTTCCAATCAGCTTTGTTAAAGATTTTTTTTTTTTTTTAAATTTTTCCTAACAGCCAGGCGAATCCAGGGTGGCGAATTTATTATTTATTTATTTATTTGTTTGTTTGTTTGTTTGTTTGTTTGTTTGTTTATTTATTTATTTATTTATTTATTTATTTATTATTTAAATTTATATACCGCCCTATCTCCCTTACGGGACTCAGGGTGGTGAACAGGCAATAATAAAAATCACAATAAATATTGAATAAAAAGCCTGCTCTAAAATACCCCATATAAAACCCCTAGCAAAGCCCAATCAAAACTACGCCAGGCCGGCCGCATGGAATAGATGGGTTTTCAAGGCTCACCTTGTTTTTAATTACATTTTGTCCATCGGACTGTAATTTCATTTGGGGCCAAGTGTAACTGCCTCAGTCTAAAACCTTTTTCTGTTAAACTTTGAACTTGGCTTATCAATCTGCCCTTTGCCCAGAGAGAGGTTGGCGTTAACACAAGATAACGCACCCAGCCTTATTGAAGAAACAGTGCCCTTTCTTACTTTGCCATCTACCGTATTTTATTTCTGCTTGTTTACTTCTCAACAGCCTCTCTCTCTCTCTCTCTCTCTCTCTCTCTCTCTCTCTCTCTCTCTCTCTCTCCAGCTGCCTGCTTTCTCGGAGGGAGAATGAAAATAAACATCTGGCTGTATTTCATTTCAACTGAACTCTCATTATCCCCATTACAGTATTATCTTTTCGGTTTGATATTCTGTCGGACTGAGTGCCCTTCGCTGTAAGATGGTCTGCTTTTGATGAAAATCTGGTTTGGCAATCTGGCAGTCGCAAAACTGCTCCCTTGTTTGACGTCCTTTTCTTAGAACTTCTGTGGAACTTTTTTTTCCTTTTTTTGGCAGAGATGGGCTTTGAAAGACGTGGCGCCAGGTCACAGCTCAATTTTCTACCTCTCCCGACCATTTGACTCCCAGCCAGTCAAACCGATTTTAACTTCTGACAGCAGCTGTTGGCTTGGCTCTGTTTTTTTTGTGGCTTTCTGATGAAGCAAGGATATCTCAGGGCTGAATATCCACTTCTCTGCAAACCCCTTTTAATTGGAACCGCAATGATTTGGGGAAATTTAGTACAGGATTTCTGCAGACAGCGGCAGAGGGGCAATGTGGGCTGGGTAGATATAAAAAAAATACGAAGAGAAATATTTCATCATGGAGGGGGGGGAAAAACCCACTAAATTACGTTTAGGCTGCCTTTCTGTTTGTAGTTTGTTGAAAGTGAGTACAGGAAGTCCTCGACTTACGACAGTTTAGTTAGCGATTGTTCGAAGTTACAACAGCACCGAAAAAAGGGACTTATGACCGTTTTTCACACTTATGTCCATTGCATTATCCCCAGGGTCACATGATCAAAATTCCAATGCTTGGCAACTGACTCGTATTTATGACGGTTGCAGCGTCGCGAGGTCGTGTGATCCCCCTGAGAAGCAAAGCCAAGGGGGGAAGCCAAATTCACTTAACAGCTGTGTGACTAACTTAACAACAGCTTAACTGTGGCAAGAAAGGTCGTAAAATGGGGCAAAACTCACTTAATTGTCTCACTTAGCGACAGAAACGTTGGGCTTGATTGTGGTCATAAATCAAGGACTACCTGTATATAGAACTGGACGTAAAGAGGACTAGTATCGTCTCGTTTGGTTGTTTTATGGATTTATTAAATTTAAACGGCCACCCATTTCACTGAGCGGCATCTGAATAATCCTGAGTTTTCTTAACATTGTAGCTGTGTGTTTGCATTTTAAAAAGGTAATCCCCTCGTAAACCAGCTGGAGATGTTGGCTAGAAGAGGAAGTATGTTCCACAAGGCATTGTTGTGGCTTGAGAGGAGAACAGCTGCATGTAAAAAAATAAATAAATATAAACGGTGAAAATAAATAGAATTACTACTCCAATGCTGGATGCTTCAAGCGTTCCAGGGGTGTCTGGGACTTGTAGTCCCAGATAAGTGAAGGGTACCTGTTTGTGAAACCTGCAATAAATGCCCAGGAGTGTGTTGGTGATTAAAATCCAGCACTCATAGAATCCTAAAGTTGGAATTCAGTTTACTTTATTCATGCTCTGATGTCCAAACTTATTTACTTATTTTCTTTCTTTCTTTCTTTCTTTCTTTCTTTCTTTCTTTCTTTCTTTCTTTCTTTCTTTCTTTCTTTCTTTCTTTNTCCTTCCTTCCTTCCTCTTTCTTTCCCCCTCCCTCCCTCCCTCCCTCCCTCCTTTCCTTCCTTCCTTCCTTCCTTCCAGACAATGGAGCCACGTGTGACCAAATGCACCTGAAGCTCTTTGCAAGCCAAGGAGACTTGGAGGGGCTGCCTTCTCAAGATCGAAGGCTCTACTTCCGGAGCTGAGCCTCAGGACCCACCTCCCAACATGGCCACCCTAACCAGCAGTTCCACTTTGGACCCGGCCGACTCCGGCCTTTCCACCTCCCTCGCTTTGCCTCTTTTGGACGACAAACCCAAAGCGAAAAACCTCTTCCAGTTTGGCTCCCTCTTCCACGGCCGGAGCGAACGCTTCGTCATTGCCCGGAGCGACAGCGTGCCGGAAGAGAACGTCCTAAAAATCACCATCACGGAGACTACGGTTATTGAGTCGGACCTGGGCATCTGGAGTTCTTACGCCCTCACCTACCTCACGCTGTGGTTCTTCTTCAGCTTTTGCACCCTTTTTCTGAATAAGTACATCTTGTCGCTGCTGGAAGGGGAACCGAGTATGTTAGGCAAGTAAACCACAATCATTTTCTTCCTTGTGCCCAGCCTGGGAGAGGACAGATGCATCTTGTCACAGGAAGCAACTTTAAGGCATGTGGACTGGCTGGGGAATTCTGGGAGTTGAAGTCCACCTGTCTTAAAGTTGCCCACTTGAGAAACACCAATTGTTTCGAGTGCTGAAAAACACGATCCCCTCCATCTTGAGTTTGTACATATCATAGTTTGTCCTCTGACTGGAAAGGGAACGTCAGGCCACTTTTTCTCTGGGTATCCTAATTTTAGGCATCTCTTGTTTCTGTCTTTTTTTTTTTTCCCCAGGCGCCGTTCAGATGCTCTCCACCACCTTCATTGGCTGCGTCAAAATGTTTGTGCCCTGTTGTCTTTACCAGCACAAAAGCCGTCTCTCCTATCCTTCCAATTTCATCATGATTATGCTTTTCGTTGGCTTGATGCGGTAAGGCCTGGGCACATTTGGAGAAACTGAGTCACTTCTTCACTGCTGGATGACTATCTTTCTTTCCCCCCCCCTTCCCCCCAAACATCCAAATCTGTGTTCCCCCTTGGAGAAAACTAAGTTGTTATTATTATTATTTTTTTACGTTAGCATTTTTGGAGGAATCCTCTGAGACAAACCTTGGAGAATTTTCTTTTTTTAAAAAAATTAATCTGCTCTTGCATTAGCTGTTTAAAAAGCTTCGACTTTTCAGATGTTTCTGGAGTACATCTCTATCATCCGCTATGGATTAACCGAAAAACAGATTTATAGATTTAGATATTGGGTAAAAAACTAAAGTCTTCCACTGCTGACGGCTTTTTTTCTTTTTTCTTTCCCTTCTGGAAACTTTCTGGGTCAAGGAGGAGGCAAGAAAGAAAATAAGTGTTGGGTGTTTTGACCGCTGAAAATTTAAGCTGCATTTTCCCTTGCTCCTTCTCAGATTTGCGACTGTGGTTTTGGGGCTCGTCAGCTTGAAGAACGTGGCTGTTTCTTTTGCCGAGACAGTGAAAAGCTCAGCACCCATTTTTACCGTTATTATGTCCCGCATGATTTTAGGAGAATACACCGGTACGTTTTGCTGAAATCAATATATCTTAAACGTGAAAACTGAACATAGGATGTAGGACAGTGGTGGCGAACCTATGGCACGGGTGCCAGAGGCGGCACTCAGAGCCCTCTCTGTGGGCACGCGCGCCGTCGCCCCAGTCCTAGGCCTTCAGCTGGGTTTTATAAAACCTTTTCGCTTTAGGCCTCCGCCGCCGTGTGCAAAAAAAAAAAGGTTCAATCAATCAGTCAATTTCAACTTCTTGCGGGGAAAAAAAAGATCTTGCAAAGTTGGAATTGATTGATTGAACTTTTTAGTCCCACCCAGTCTGCCGTGACCACCGCAGCCATGCCCAGCCAGTGGGCCACGCCCCCAATTGGCCACACCCAGCCAATGAGCCACACCCACCTGGCACCCGACGATGCATAAGTGGGTTTTGCGTTGCAGTTTGGGCACTCGGACTCTAAAAGGTTCGCCATCACTGATGTAGGATATCTTTTGATAATTCCTATCTTTGGAGCAGTTTTTTAATCAATATTAAGGAAAAGCTCTGCCCACGTAGCCTTCATTCCTGATTGTCAGAAATTCAACCCTGGAGAGCTTTTGAGCTGATGATTTTCTCCATTATTTGCCGATCCTTCGAGGTAGGCTACATTGGCAAACAGATTCCTCAGAAAACCACCAAAAAATCCATAACTTTATCTTATTGAAATAGACAAAAGTTTTTGGATCTTGAAAGCTTGACTGCATCTTCCTTCCCTTTTAGACACTCTTAAAGTGTCTAAAAGGGAAGGAAGATGCAGTCAAGCTTTCAAGGTCCAAAAACCATTGTCTATTTCAATAAGGTAAAGTTCTGGGGCCAGTTTGAATTTCTTTTTTTTAATGTTTTCTTCTTTCTCCGGGCTTAAAACATGTTTTTTGGCAATTATCGTCTCTGTCCCACTGGCCTGTTTGGTTTTGGTGTCATCTTACAAGAAAGATTTCAGAAACCAGCAGTGTAAAAATGCAAGATGCTTTGGGAAATGTATCTCCCCAGTCCTATCTTCACCCAGCTGGCTAAAGGCCTTCGCTTGTTCCGCCCTCTTGGCTGCCGATCTGACTTCCATATTGGAAGCAAGTTGCAGGCATCCATCCATCCTCCAGATGTTGCTCAATGTCCTCTCCCAGAAGTCCTGTCTGGCAGGACGTTTGAAAGCTGCTGGAGTTTGACCACACATCTGGAAGAGTCTCTCCCTCTATACCATCAACACTGAGAGTTTGGTCTGTTGGTTAAGGCACCAGGCTGGAAAGCAGAAGGCCATGAATTCAAATCCCACCATAGCCTGCTGGGTGAATTTGGGCAAGTCTCTCTCTCTCTCTCATTCCCTCCCTCTCTCTCTCTCTCTCTCATTCCCTCCCTCTCGCTCTCTCTCTCTCTCATTCCCTCCCTCTCGCTCTCTCGCTCTCTCTCCCCCTCATTCCCTCCCCCCCTCTCTCTCTCCCTCACTCATTCCCTCTCTGTCTCTGTCTCTCTCTCTCTCTCTCTCTCTCTCTGTCTCTCTCTGTCTCCCCCCAAGCCACCTCACAAGGTTGTTGTGGGGGAAAAAAATATGTTGGATATATTCATAGCCTTGGGTTGTTCGTAAAAACAGCGAAGGCGGGATGCAAATGAATAAAATAAACAGACTGCTCTGCCCTTTGGGGTGCAAAGGAGACCACTTTGCAATCTCCCTGAACCTCAAACACAAGTCTTTAATTGGCTGTTGTTGTTGTTTTTTTAAAAAACAGTTTCTATTCTTCTCTTCTGATTTCTCATTCTGCCTCTGATTGTCCCAGGGCTGTTTGTGAACCTGTCTCTGGTCCCCGTGATGGGCGGGCTGGCCTTGTGTACTGCAACCGAGCTGAGTTTCAACATCCTCGGCTTCTCGGCAGCTTTGTCGACAAATATTATGGACTGGTAAGTGCCTCTGCAGCTCAAAGGGGGGAGTTTGCATAAAGGGGAGCAGCCGACCAACGGCTTCTCTCCTGGCCTTATCTAGAACAGTGGGACTTTTATCTAGAAAACACCTGCAGAGTTATTTTTAGCCTTTCTGGGCAGTTCTTCCCGTTTGCTCTGGGTTATTTCCACTCCACCTTTGAAACATAAACACGGCTTTCTTCTCCTTTTTGCAGCTTGCAGAATGTTTTCTCCAAAAAGCTGCTGAGTGGGGACAAATACCGTTTCTCGTAAGTATCTAGTCCTCATTGGGATGATTTAACAGAAGCCTCGCTCTCCTCCGTTCTGATCCCAGTGACCCACATCAATTTCCTCTGGGGTCCTTCTAGTCCGTAGGGGCTGCAGACTGACCCGTTTAGCAAAGACCTGGGTTCAGATCTCCCAATTGGTCACAAAAAAAAGACCTGGGCAATAGTTTTATAGGGGTGTAGAGGTAGTCCTTGGCTTATGACCATAATTGAGCCCAAAATTTATGTGATTGAGTAAGACATTTGTTAGGTGAGTTTCGCTCCATTTTACGACCTTCCTTGCTACCGTCGTTAAGTGAATCATTGTATCTGTTAAGTAAGTCACACGGTCGTTAAGTGAATCCGGCTTCCCCATTGGCTTTGCTCATCAGGAGGTCGCAAAAGGGGATTACAGGACCCTCCCCGGGACACTGCGACCGTCGTAAATGCGAGTCCGTTGCCAAGCATCTTGAGTTTTGTTCATGTAACCCTGGAGACGCTGCAACGGTCGTAAGTGAGAAAAACGGTCATGCCGCTTTTTTCCAGTGCCGTTGTAACTTTTTTTTTTTTTTAATTAAAAGTTTTATGGAAATTACAGTATAAACCCCCATACCCACCCCAAAACCCCTCCCTCCCCCTCCCCCACTTCCCAGAGCTGAACACAGGGTTACAAATATAATAATCAAAATCTATCCAGCATTAACCAACTATTAAAATAACCAAGTCCATAATGCACTTTAACTCCCCTTTAACACAAATTTAAACAAATTAAAATTAAACACAATAATAAACCTATTCATAACCTAAATATTAAACAATACAATACTGATGTTAAAAATAATAATAATATCATATAATTAAAACTAACAAAAATTCCGTTAAAATAAACTATTAATAATAAGTGCCGTTGTAACTTTGAAGGGACACTAAATGAACGGTCGTAAGGAGAGGACGGCCTGTATTTCAGATAAAGCTGGAATAAGTGTTTGGTTTACTGAATTCATTCCTCTTCAACTCTCTCTCTCTCTCTCTCTTTTTTTTTTTTGCAGTGCTCCCGAGCTTCAGTTCTACACTAGCGCAGCTGCTGTGATCATGCTTATCCCTGCCTGGGTCTTTTTCATGGTGAGATGTGTGTTCTGTCACCAGGCCACAACTGACTTTTCTGTTTTGTAGTGTAGTAGAACACAGACTTGGGGAATGTTGGGAAAGGTTGCAAGTTGCAAGCCAGCATTCGGCAGGTGGGGCCCAAACTGAGTGGAACCACCATTTTTCTCTTTTCTGACTGTTTTTTTTTGCCCATGCCCTCCCTCCCTTTTTCCTTCCTTCCTTCCTTCCTTCCTTCCTTCCTTCCTTCCTTCCTTCCTTCCTTCCTTCCTTCCTTCCTTCCTTCTCTCCTTCCTTTCCTCTCTACCTCTCTCCTCCTTTCCTCCCTCCGTCCTTCCATTCATTCTTGCATCATCTCTTTCGTCTCTTTTTCTACCTTTCTCCCACTCCTTCCTTTTTCCTTTCTGCTCCTTCCAGTCACCTGCTGGGAAGAGAGGGGAAGACTTCCCTGGATCGACCTAGCTATATGCTTGAAAAATGACTTGATGCTCACCTTGGGGTTGCCAGTCCCAGGTCAATAAGGGTGTTTCCTTCAGCACTCCCAAGGGTCTTTTGTTCCATAGGGCGTAAAATTGGGAGAAGGTCTCAAATTGAGCTCCTGGCACTCCCCGCCCTCCTTTTAACCTCCTGCCCTGTCCCCTCTTCTGTTTCCTTCCTTCTCTTCCGGTCTGGAAGGATATGCCGGTGATTGGGAAAAGCGGGCGGAGTTTCCAGTACAACCAGGACATCGTGGTGCTGCTTCTGATGGATGGAGTGCTGTTCCACCTCCAAAGTGTCACCGCTTATGCCTTGATGGGGAAGATTTCCCCCGTAACTTTCAGGTAAGCCTCCCCCCCCCAGAAATACCATAGGGCAGTGGTTCTCAACCTGTGGGTCGGGACCCCATTTGGGGTCGATCAACTATTTCACGGGGGTCGCCAAGCAAAGCTGTCCGCCATTTTTTTTCCCTTTTCTGGCGGGTGCCTTACCTCCCTTGGGCTGGGCCAGCTGGTGGTCGGCCTGCTCCGTCTCTGCCGCTTGCCAGCTACGCCTCGGCCGGCGCAGGGGGCGGAACCACGCATGCGCGGTGCTCCCGGGCAGGGAAAGTCCTCGACCTACGACCGGTTGGGTAGTCCTCGACTTACGACCGGTTTAGTCCTCGACTTACGACCGGTTGGGGTCGCGGCATTAAAAAGGTTGAGAACCACTGCCATAGGGTCATCATCCAATAAGAAACCCCTTTATTTCAGAGGTAGCTTTACAATGGAAACCGTGGGGTGGCTTCATCTAGGGTGGCAAAGATTCCTGGCTCCCGTTTAGCATGGCCTTCCTGATCCTGAGGCCCTCCGGGGCAGCTGGACTACAGCGCCCATCATCCCTGGCTGTATGGCAAGGGCTGCAGCTTGTCTTGGTTTTGGCAACGGTGCTTAAAATTAGGCAGGGCAGGAGAGCAACAGACGAAAGNCCCTCTCTCTCTCTCTCTCTCTCTCTCTCACTCACTCACTCACTCACTCACTCTCTCTTTTTTTTTTTTGCAGTGCTCCTGAGCTTCAGTTCTACACTAGCGCAGCTGCTGTGATCATGCTTATCCCTGCCTGGGTCTTTTTCATGGTGAGATGTGTGTTCTGCCACCAGGCCACAACTGGCTTTTCTGTTTTGTAGTGTAGTAGAACACAAACTTGGGGAATGTTGGGAAAGGCTGCAAGTTGCAAGCCAGCATTCGGCAGGTGGGGCCCAAACTGAGTGGAACCGCCATTTTTCTCTTTTCTGACTGTTTTTTTTGCCCGTGCCCTCCCTCCCTTTTTCCTTCCTTCCTTCCTTCCTTCCTTCCTTCCTTCCTTCCTTCCTTCCTTCCTTCCTTTCCCCCTCCCCTCCTGTTCTCTCTGCCTCTCTCCTCTTTTCCTCCCTCCGTTCTTCCATTCATTCTTGCATCATCTCTTTCGTTTCTTTTTCTACCTTTCTCCCACTCCTTCCTTTTTCCTTTCTGCTCCTTCCAGTCACCTGCTGGGAAGAGAGGGGAAGACTTCCCTGGATCGGCCTAGCTATATGCTTGAAAAACGACCTGATGCTCAGCTTGGGGTTGCCAGTCCCAGGTCAATAAGGGTGTTTCCTTCAGCACTCCCAAGGGTCTTTTGTTCCATAGGGCGTAAAATTGGGAGAAGGTCTCAAATTGGGAGCTCCTGGCACTCCCCGCCCTCCTTTTAACCTCCTGCCCTGTCCCCTCTTCTGTTTCCTTCCTTCTCTTCCGGTCTGGAAGGATATGCCGGTGATTGGGAAAAGCGGGCGGAGTTTCCAGTACAACCAGGACATCGTGGTGCTGCTTCTGATGGATGGAGTGCTGTTCCACCTCCAAAGTGTCACCGCTTATGCCTTGATGGGGAAGATTTCCCCCGTAACTTTCAGGTAAGCCTCCCCCCCCCCAGAAATACCATAGGGCAGTGGTTCTCAACCTGTGGGTCGGGACCCCATTTGGGGTCGATCAACTATTTCACGGGGGTCGCCAAGCAAAGCTGTCCGCCATTTTTTTTGTCCGCCATTTTTTCCCCTTTTCTGGCGGGTGCCTTACCTCCCTTGGGCTGGGCCAGCTGGTGGTCGGCCTGCTCTGTCTCTGCCGCTTGCCAGCTACGCCTCGGCCGGCGCAGGGGGCGGAACCACGCATGCGCGGCGCTCCCGGGCAGGGAAAGTCCTCGACCTACGACCGGTTGGGTAGTCCTCGACTTACGACCGGTTTAGTCCTCGACTTACGACCGGTTGGGGTCGCGGCATTAAAAAGGTTGAGAACCACTGCCATAGGGTCATCATCCAATAAGAAACCCCTTTATTTCAGAGGTAGATTTACAAAGGAAACCGTGGGGTGGCTTCATCTAGGGTGGCAAAGATTCCTGGCTCCCGTTTAGCATGGCCTTCCTGATCCTGAGGCCCTCCGGGGCAGCTGGACTACAGCGCCCATCATCCCTGGCTGTATGGCAAGGGCTGCAGCTTGTCTTGGTTTTGGCAACGGTGCTTAAAATTAGGCAGGGCAGGAGAGCAACAGACGAAAGGGTTTTCGTCGTTTTCATATATTAAGATCTGCAGTCAGTTTCCTGGGGGAATCTCGGATTGGGCCCGATCCGCCCAGAATCTCCTCCTATTTCCTGCCTACTCCTGCCTGGGCACCTCCTGAGTGTGAAATTACTCCCAATTTTCTCAGTCTCCTCCTGTTTTCCCGTCCTTCCCCAGTGTTGCCAGCACGGTGAAGCACGCCTTGTCCATTTGGCTCAGCATCATTGTCTTTGGGAACAAGATCACCAGCCTTTCGGCCATCGGGACAGTCCTGGTGATCATCGGGGTCCTGCTGTACAACAGGGCCAAGCAGCACCAGCAGGAAATCCTCCAGAACCTGGTGGGAGCAGCCCCAGCCCCCCAACTCTCTCCAACAATCAATGACGACGCTGAGCCTCTCCTCTCCAAAGACCCCCATCCGTTCGAATGAGACCTCCGCCTGCACCTCGGCCTTAACTTTGCTACGTGGAAGTTTAGACGAACGATGTTTTCCTTTCGAAGCCCCCGGTACCCTCCCCCTGAAGGCCCATCCTGCACGCCAGGCAGGGCGTGCTGTGACCAGAAAAACGGGCGCAAAGACCAGGTGAGAATCACAAGCATCGGATGGAAGAGCTCTTCCCAAGACTTTACTCTCTGCCACCCATCATATTCAAAGTCACTTTTGGTCCGTCCTCCACCGGACCGACGTGAAATCCAGCCAGGTTTGCCCTCCGCCCAAGGTTACAAAACCCAGAGACTTCTTTGCCTGCGCACAGGAAGGGAAAGAAAGCAAGAGCCAGCTGGGTCCATGTGTTGGATGCTGTCCGCCAGTACAGCGGTCCAAACTCCCAAGGCTGGAAAAGAATCGGGTTTCAAAAAGCCTCAAAATCACCAAATGTCCTTGCCGGGAACAGCTGGATCTCACAGCGTGGTGGAGAGGGTGTCAAATGTGCCACTGGCCTTCCGTCCCAGCACATCCTTCGCTAAGTCTCGAGTTCTGGATGAAACCGTCTGAAGATTTGCTGCTGAGATGTCCTCAGCAGTTTTGACCCACGGCAGCCTCTCTCACCTCCCCCCCCCCCACGCCGACCAAGCTACAGTTTTCAGCTTCCCCTCAGAACGGACCTCCTTGGCTTGTTTGTGGGGGGCAGAGCTGAAAAATATTTGGCACAGGAGCCAAAGGAGAGACTGCTCGAGTTTTGTTTTAATTTTTGTTTCCGTGCTGTCCAGAGCAGGCAATAAACCCAGCCGACTTTGGGGATCTGGGTGCCTTAAAACTCACCCTGAGTTTTAAGACCCGACACTTTTGGGGATTGTAAAATGAGGAGAAAATGGCGTATCGTCCTGGATCGTGTGGCATGATGCCGCCGAGCACTCAGATAACCAAAAAAGCTGCTAGAGAAGGAAAGGAGATTTCACGCAGCAAGGCCCTCTCAAAATAACGTTTGAAAATCCCATGGGGACTTTGGGAAGCTGTCTTTATGTCATCGCATATCCGTTTAACCTAGTTTTGCTACTCTAGGACCATTGAACTAATTCCCTCCCAGTTAACCACAAATCCATCCAGGTCCTTGTGGCTTGAATATTGATAGGCCAGGACTGAATTGTGCTCTCGGATCGTTAGCAGGTTCCTCGGAAGTAAAATCCACTTGAGCCAGGCAGATTCCCATGAACTGAGCCGCTTGAAGCGCTCAGCCTGCATGGATTGTCTTGGCTACAGTCCATCTGAACTAAACGTGCTCAGTTATTAATTGTAGGGGGGGAAATAATGTTAATAAGTTTTTAATTTCAGAGTGAAAAAAATTGCATTCCACACTTCCTGATTTGTCAGCCAGGAACCTCAACTGGTTGCCCCGCTCCAAATGTGGTTGTCTGTTCCTTCTCACCCCCACCCCCAACTCATTTTTGTTAGTCTTTGTGCGAAAAGGGTAACGCAAACACTTCTTTCTTTTGTTAAAGAGAATATGCGGAGCGCTGGACTTCGGATGCGAAGTTTCTCAGGCAGAACAGGCTCCCCGCTCTCGGTCCCTCCAAAATGCCGAAATGTTTTCTCCCTTTTCTGGGCATACTTGAAGGCAAATGTTTTCCTGGTGCTTTGTGTGTTGGGACCAAACTGTCAACGTCTCAGATGCCAAGAATTTGGATTTAAGAACGGTGTGTGTGTGTGTGTGTGTGTGCTTCTTGCTTGATCAGCATCAGCAACTCAGCATCGCTCCGATGACCACTTTGCAATCTTGACTAGTCCAATCCTGTGGATAACTTTTCGTGACCTGTGTAAGACACAAATCATTTAGGATTTGCTTGTTGTAGGGAGTTTCTCCCCCCCCCCCTCCAAAAAAGAAACTTTTACAGTGAGGTGTAATCCTGTATCTTGTTTTCTTCTCAGAAGTCTGCGTCGAACAAATAAACATGGAAACGTCACTGAAGGTGCATCTGTTTCTCTTTATATGACCATCATCACCCTGTGGCATTTTTATAGCGAAGTTGTATTGTATTGAATTAGTGCAAGGATACAGAGCCGACGAGTCCACCCCAACGGATAGGCTGCCAGTCAGAATTAAAACGGAAGCTGTAAACATCCCTTTTTGCTCAGAAAGCCATTTGGAAACACACAACTCTTCCAGCTGACTACTCATGTCTGGGGAAAAAATTGCTTTTTATTGTGTTTCTCCTAGGCACAGGCAGTCCTTGACTTGTAACATTTTGTTTAGTGACTGAAGTTGACAACGGCACTGGAAAAAGGGACATGACTGTTTTTCACACTTAGGACCTTTGCAGCATCCCCACGGTCACGTGATCAAAATTCAGACACTTGGCAACTGATTCGTATTTATGACGGTCGCAGTGTCCCGGGGTCACGTGATCCCCTTTTTGCGACCTGACCAACTTAACAACCGTGTAACTAACTTAACCACTGTAGTGATTCACTTAAGCGACCATGGCAAGAAAAGTTGTCAAATGGGGCAAAATTCACTTAACATCTGTCTCACTTAGCAATTTGGGGCTCA
The DNA here is from genome assembly GCF_001527695.2 of Protobothrops mucrosquamatus. NCBI lineage: Eukaryota > Metazoa > Chordata > Lepidosauria > Squamata > Viperidae > Protobothrops > Protobothrops mucrosquamatus. The sequence goes on along the minus strand of NW_015387201.1, from coordinate 35,761 downwards.
ACGATGGTCATAAGTCCGAGGACTACCCGTGTAATGCTTTAGGCTAGTGTTTATCAGTGGTGGCAACTTTCAAATGAGTGGGCTAGCCGCTGGGAATTCTGGGAGTTGGAAGGCCACTCCTCTTTTTAAGTTGCCAGATTTGAGAAACGCTTCTCTTAGGTTGTAAATGTTTCATTTTGGAGAAGTATTTATTTTAAAAGTTTTTTTTAAAAAAAATAGGATTCTTGCAACGGCTTTCTCTGACTAAGTAGCCTAAGGACAATTCCTGAATTTTCCCACTGAGGTTTACAGGAAGCTTGCACAGTCCTTGGCAGGGGAAATCGGACGTACTTTAAATTCCACAGAATAAAGTTTAAATCTATTAAGTTTTTTTTTTCTACTTGAGCACTGATAGGAGAGCGAGAGAGAAACTGAGCCCGGAAGTATGGCCAGCGACGCGACTCTACCCTTTTCGGACATCTATGAACCGTCGAGCTTCCATTGAGAGGCCTTCTGCGGCGACGGCGAAGTCCCTCGCGCGACGTCATCACCCCGCGCCGGATGTGGAGCGCAGGCCCGAGGCCGTGCTTCCGGGCGCTCCGTCTCCGGCAAGCGGGTCGTGTTGAAGGAGCGGTGGCGGCGCCAGGGGCGTGAGGGAAGGTGAGGCCGGTCTCTTGCTGGGCCCCGCTCCGCTTCCCGCAGCCTCAGGCCCGGCGGAGCGGCTCAGAGGGCGGCAGCGGGGCTCTGTGGGCCGAGAGGGCGGCTTGCTGAGGAGAATGGCCTACTTCTGAGGGCTGGTGTTTTGGCGGGCCACTGTGGAAAAGTGTTTTTCGAGGGGGAGGGGCGGCCTGTTGTGCTTCTCTACATTTATACTTATTTATTATCAATTTAATTATATATATATGTGTGTCTTCACAGTTTTAAGCTTAAAAAAACAAATGTGCGGGGTTTTTTCCCTCAGTTCCTCTTTTACGGTAAAAAGATAAGACTTTGGGCCGATGGGGGCTCCCTCAGCCCCGGCCTACCTCACAGGGCTGTTGTGAGGAAAACCAAATATGCTGACTTGAGCTGAATTCAGTTTGTGAGATACAGGGAGTCCTCAACTGACGACCCCAATGGAGCCTCCATTTCCTGTTACTAAGCGAGACAGTTGTTAATTGGCCCTTTTTATGACCATTCTTGGCACAGTTGTTAAGTGAACCACTGCAGTTAAGTTAGTCACAGGGTGGTCAAGTGAATCTGACTTCCCCATTGACTCTGATCACTTAGCCATGGGGATGCTACAACGGTCATAAGTGTGAAAAAAGGTCGTAAGTCACTTTTTTCAGCGTCACTGTGACTTCAGAAGATCTCTAAACAAAAGGTTGTAAGTTGGGAATTACCTGCACATTTAATATATAAACGAATCTAATATATAAATAAAAGCACAGCCCCAAATAACTTTCAGGAGAAATTTCTTGTCGTTCAAAAATGGATTGAAATTCCCCCTCCGTTGGTCAATGGACCGGCCTGAAGGCATCCATAGATGCATTGCCCAGAAGAAAGGAGCTGATAAATTGTGGCTTACTTTTAGATTTCGGATTTTCTGGAGGCCAAGGAAACACTTCCCTTGCTGTGGGTGTAGTGCCATTCACTGTGCGGTTGTGTTCTCTCCTAGTGCCTTTTGTAACACAAATGGGTGATGAAAAGGAATCGTGGAAGGTGAAAACGTTAGATGAAATTCTTCAAGAGAAGAAACGCCGGAAGGAGCAGGAAGAAAAAGCAGATATCAAGCGCCTCAAAAATGTGGGTTTAGGATTTTGTATCGGGAAGATTTTTTTTAAAAAAAATAATCCTTTCTGAGATTGGCATAGCAATTATTTTTGATAATATTTCTCTCCACGACCTGTTTTCCTGGTTACCTTCTGGAAGGAGGCTTCGTGGTATCCGTAGCAGAACATCCAGATTCAGCCACAGTTTCATTCCATACAGCATTAACCTTGTGAATTCTCAAGCTTCCTCCTTCCATTATATATTCAAGATGGACAGTATTTAATATTTATTTGTTATGTATATGTAGGGGTATGGGTCTATACATACATTGTATATAGTATGGTTAGGTGTGTGTCATGTATGTGTTTCACTTTGAGAGCGGGCAACTAAATTTCATTTTTGATATGTGTCGTTCTGCCCACGGTAAAAAAAAATGACAATAAAGATTATCTTAATATTGGGGTTCGGGTCTTTTGAAAAAAAATGTGCATGTCGTGCATGTGATAATTCTCAGCCCTTTTCACTCTCTCTGTTTAAGTTGATGAGGGCACTTTCCCAAAAGCCAAAATAAATATTTTCTTCCTAACCCACCCTAGTCTGATGACCGCGATTCAAAACGGGATTCCCTTGAAGAGGGAGAGTTAAGAGATCACCGCATGGAGATCACTATTAGAAATTCACCTTACAGGAGAGAAGACTCTATGGACGACAGGTGAGAAAGCTCCGACAGGCGGTCCTTGATGTATGACCACAATTGAGCTCCAAATTTCTGTTTGCTAAGCAAGACATTTATTAAGTGAATTTTGCCCCGCTTTACGACTTTTCTTGCCATAGTTGTTAAGCGAATCGCTGCAGTTTAAGTTAGTAACACAGTTCTTAAGAGAATCTGTCTTTCCCACTGACGTTACTTGTCAGAAGGTTGTAAAGGGGGATCACATGATCCCCTGGGACGCTGGTGCCGTCATAAGTACAAGTCAGTGGCCAAGTGTCTGAATTTTGATCACATGGATACTGCAGCAGTTGTAATTGTGAAAAACTATCATAAGTCGCTTTATTCAGTGCCGTTATAACTTCGAACGGTCACTAAATGAACTGTTGAAAATCGATGACGATCTGTGCTGGAATGCTAGAGAGAATTCACGTTTAGTAGAGCCGTTCAGGTTTCTTCATTTGAAGGACTTTTCAATCCCTGACCTCCCAACTTCCCAGAGCGCCTTGCAAAAAACAAAATCCCCCTCAGGATGAGCTAGCACATTTGAGAAGAGAAGCCAAAATTGTTGGGTCTCTGATGAATGGTTCTGCTTCCTTAGTGCTGTTGCTATAATCTACTGAAATTGCTGTTAGAGATTGATAGTTTATGGAAAGAGGAGAACCTCATGGAGGTTGGGGTTTTTTTTTTTTTGTTTTGTTTTTGCTTTCTTTGCTGGATTTTGCAGCAATTTGGATTGGAAGCAACTCTTGGGAGCCTTTGGGGTGAACGGCAGCATAAGAATAGTTTTAAGTCACATATAAAGCACCAGTGAGAATCATGACCCGCTTAGTTTGCAACCGTAGAGGCATAGCAGAAGAGGAGAAGTAACAGGTCGGGAGGAGGAAAGCAAAGCCACTTGTCACTTAAAATCACTTAGGTGAGATGGTCACTGTAGCTTTCCCCAGTCTCACATTTCTTCTCTTGTGTTTTTCAAATTCTGCGTTCCGTAGGGGAGAGGAGGACGATTCCCTGGCGATCAAACCCCCCCAGCAAATGTCACGCAAGGAGAAAGCCCACCACAGAAAGGACGAGAAGCGGAAAGAAAAAAGACGGCATCGCAGTCACTCAGCAGAAGGTTCTGTTCTTCTCATTTGGGGTCCCTTTGGCGCTTTGCTTTTGATAAAACACCCTGTCCGGTCACAGCCTCAGGGCCACAATTACAAAGATGGGAAGAAGGGACGGTTCTGAGGTCAGCAGAACCGTCTAGGAATCACTTCTTCGTGGCACCGCCTATTCAGGCAAGGCTTAAGCTCGTGCAGGTTTAGAATGATGAAAGTAAGGTTCCCAGAGAGCATTTAGCCCAACTCCCTGCTCATACATGAGCTTCTCATGTAGAAGTCCTATATGAGCCGTGGTTAGAATGCAGCATTGAGGCTAACTCTGCCCACTGCCGGGAGTTTGATCTTGACCGGCTCAGGGTTGACTCAGCCTTCCATCCTTCCAGTAAAATGACCCAGATTGTTGGGGGCAAAGTGCTGACTCTGTAAACTGCTTAGAAAGTGCAGTCTCCAACTTTTGCAGCTTGGTGACCTGGTTGGGGAGGGGGAGGGGAACCGGGCCGTTGACTTGCTAGAGCGGCGGGCCAGCACGCACACATATGCCAGGCCGCCTCTCGCGTGAGTCAAGCTGTGCGTGTGCCAGCCCATGGCCCAGTTGCAAATAGACCATGATCTGGTAATGAGCCACAGCCTGGGGGTTGGAGACCTCTCCTCTAAAGCACCATGAAGTGCTATTGCTATTCTCTGCTTCAGCATCCCTGAAATATGGCTGGCTGCCTTCGGCTTAAGCAGTGGCCACCTTAAGTTGCATTTCCCCAGCATTTGAGAAGGAAAATCAGTTCCCTATCCAAAGGGTAAAAACAGTCTCTGGATTTTGGGAAGCAGTTGTGAATCTTAACCTGGCTTGTTTTTACTTTTTGGCTCTGAGATATACTGCTTCGGTATATGGAAACTCTAGCCTTTCTTCCCATAGATACATTCATAGGCAGTCTTCTGGGGGCGGGAGAACTCCGCACACCATTCTCCCAAATACTTTTTTTCCCGCTATTATCCTATATATTTTTCAAAACAGATGATCAAAATGGGAAAAGCAAGTCAAAGTAGCGAAAGGCAGGCCGATAAGAAAACGTATCCGAAATACAGAATTAATCCATCGCCACACATTACTAGACGCTTATACTATTTCAAACTATCTAAAACTCATTTTCTTAATCAAAATCCCTTTATTCCCTGGCAAACATTAAACTAAAAATGCTTGCTTAACTCAGTTGAGATCACTTAAAAAAAAAAAAAAAAGAGAGACCCACACATAAAATAAATACTAGATAGGACACCTCAAAATAAAGATACAAATTCTCACGCCCAAGTTTTGGCTTGGGGACCGATTCCCAACAGGCTTAACTACAAATCCCATCGTTCCCAACCAGCCATTGTTTCTCCTGCTCCTTTGCTCTAGTGCCTTTGGCGAGGGAGGGGTAACCCACGGTGTGGCCTTTTCTTTGTATCTTTATTACTAGGGAAGCATGTTAGAGTGAAAGAAAAAGAACGTGAGCATGAACGTAGAAAAAGGCACCGCGAAGAGCAGGATAAGGCCCGTCGCGAATGGGAGAGGCAGAAAAGGAGAGAATTGGCTAGGGAGCACTCGCGGAGAGAGAGGTAATTTTTTTAACCAGGCCCCCCCAATGCAAAATTTCTGGCTTAGATCTCTCCTTGAGCAATTTCATCTGGATGCTTGGTTATATTTCTTACATTTTTCCATTGCTGAGGGGGGAATCGACACGGTCCCTGTGAACAATGTCATTTCTTTATTTTTCTTTACGTGATGTGTACCCCAACTTTATAATTTTTTATATATATATAAAACTCAAGGCGGCAAATATGTCCAACAGACCTTCCTCCTTCTATTTTTTCCCTATAACAACGATCCTGTGAGGTGGGCTGAGCTGAGAGAGAGGGTGGGGGGAACTGGCCCAAAGTCACTCAGCCAGCTCTCATGGCTAAGACGGGTCTTGAACACACTTGTTTTCTAGCCTGGTGCCTTAACCGCTAAGCCAGGGGTCTTCAAACTTGGCCCTTTTATGACTTGTGGACTTCAACTCCCAGAATTCCTCAGCCAGCGCGCCAAGTTTGAAGTCCCTTGCACTAAGCCAAACTTAGCTCATTGTCGCTTTGTGATATAAATCAGCATTTCATTATCGGCAGCAGAGAGGAAATATCGTAGATATTATTCCGTTTGCTGCAGTTTCTGTGAAGAATTGGGCCTTTTACTTAACGATTTCAAATTCCTGCGGATTTTGCTTATTAGATCTTTTAAGCATAATTAGTTTACTTGGAATAGCTGACAAATTTTAAAAATTGTGGGCTGCAGAATTGGGTGTGTGTGCTTGTGTGTGTCAGAAAGCTAGTGTGATGCTCCCTCCGGCTCCTTACAGATATCCAGTGAATGTCTAAACCAGGGGTCTTCAAACGTGGCCCTTTTATGACTGGTGGCTGAGGAATTCTGGAAGTTGAAGTCCACCAGTCATAAAAGGGCCAAGTTTGAAGACCCCTGGTCTAAACTAAAAGAGAAGTATTTTAATTTGATTAGCATGGATAAGTATATTTTGGTTTTGAAATGGGAGCATATTAATAGACTCCAGTAAGATTATCCCTAATAAGAGAATGGTATGATTGCTCAGCAATGCAGGCTCACATTTCTGGCATTTTACTGTTTTGCTCACAAGTAATCTTCCTTGAGCATTTGGTTATATTAAAGCTGAGCGAATAAATATTGAGGTTGTACTGGCATTTGAGATTACAGACAGCCCTCTAAACTTTGAGTAACCAGCCAGATGTTTGAAATCCACTACAAGAGGGTTGATCAATAGACTTTGGATTGATTGGCAGCCTGAATATATCAGCTGTTTTTTTTAATGTTTAATTTTGAGTCTTCTTTATTCGCCACCTGGCTGAGATTGTCAGCTTGAGTGAATAGATTGGTCCATATTTCTTCTTTATATATTTAATATATTGTGACAAATCTCAACTGTGTTAGGTAGTGGTACCCCTCCCCTTAATAATTTCCCTTATTAAGGATACCTGACACCCGGTAGATTCCTCTCCATCTCTGAATTAAATATGTTATTATTAGGCTAAGACTGTGTGCCTGAATATAATATTATTTTAGAGGTTTGAGCTTGAAGAGCTGGGAGATTTTTGTCTCGCATTGTGTCAATCCTTCCTGCCATTGTTAGTCTCTCGTTCTTTCAACAATCAATGACAAAGCGGTTGCGTTGGCCTTGCCCAACTCGTTACGCGAAATGCACTTTCCCTGTTGCAGACTTTAGTTTTTCACTTCAGTTTATGTGAAACCATTCTGGGTAGGAAAACACATAACGGCTTCTGACAGAGGAAACGCAACTCGACTGAGCGTAACTCCATCACACGTTAGACTGATAAAAATTAACGCGGGTTACGTGCAAACTCTCCAGGGACCGTTTGGAGCAGCTGGAACGAAAACGGGAACGGGAAAAGAAATTAAGGGAGCAGCAGAAGGAGCAGCGAGAGTTGAAAGAACGGGAGAGGCGAGCGGAAGAAAGGCGGAAAGAACGGGAAGCCAGACGGGAGAGTAAGTAGTGCAGAGAGCAAAAAATAGAGCGTGGGCTGCGCGCAAGGGGATGACGTAACGTGGGAACGAATGTATGATGCGCCTCGCATAGGAGTTATAGGCAAGTACCAATAAAGGAGAACATCTGTGGCTCAAAGTGGAAACGAGGGCTCCTTGGTGCTCTCTGAGCTTGCTTTATTTCTTGTAGACGTTTCATTACCCAACTAGGTACCATCATCAATGCTAGGGATGATGTTACTAGCACTGAGGCTAGTAATTAGCACGGATGATGTTACCTAGTTTGGATAATGAAATGCCTGCAAAAAACAAAACAAAACAAGCCTCAGAGAGTACCAGGGAGCCCTTACAGGCAAGCTGAAGTTGAAATGAGACTCAAAAGTTTGCAGAAGTTAAAGCCAGCCTGGAAGGGCAAACTGCTGGTCTGTTGAAAAGAGAACTGGAAGGCTGAAGGTAGCCCAGGTAGATTCTGAACACCTGGGAGGGTGATGTAGCTTGGTCTGGATCCAATCAGGCGCCTGGTCAGGGTGGGCCTCATCTTGGGAGAACTGTAAAGATTGTGTAAGAAATATCACCCTGGAAGATGCCCTTGTCTCTGTTAGTTTCAGGGCATCATAGGACAATGAGAGAAGACTACGGGGAGAAAGTAAGGATATGGAGCCGAAGTCCGCTGCGGCAACAGAGAGAAAAACTTGAACCGTCAGAGATCAGGAAGCCAGGTAGCTTTCAAATCAATCAATCGGACTTGTTGGTATCTTGATTGAAACCACCAAGATGGGAGTGGCTGAAAGTACATTGCAGGTTTTATTAATAATCAGACTTTATGTGATTTTAATCAGGCAGGGTGGCTGAAACACCCTGTTCCGTATTATCCCACTGAGATTTCTTCTGTGCCACATAGGAACGGGATAATTACATCCTATTTTTATGTTACTTGGAAACGAGGAAAAAGCTACGAGGCCACATAATATAAAATACCCCTCGATCTCCTGCACGCTTCCCTTTGAAAAATAAATCAACGGCTGCCAACCTGGAAAAGGTTCTTGGGAAGAGAATGAAATTGACAGCTGGAATTGAACTGTTGGAATTGAACTGTTGAAATTGACAGCTGGAATGTTTCAGTAGGAAACATTTCCCAGATTGCTTTGGCCTAGGAAGTTTTAAAAGTGCCTCTTGTCAAATTTTTAGTCATATCTTTTTTGTAGAACTCGTAGAATTTAAGAACAGGCTCTACGTAACTCACTTACAGAGCTCTGAAGAAAATAAAATTGCTGTGTTCTGTGTGAACCTATAAAATGCTTTTTTTTCTTTTTTCCCCAACGGTCCAAAATAATTTAAACCTTTTCATTAGGGAAGCATTGCTGTTCAGTTTTGTTGACAATCATCTAACGCACATCAGGCAGCGTATGCTTTCCAGATAGAGACATGGAGGGGAGGGGGGAGGTATCTTCCAGATGTGTATGCTTCACATTGTCCGCAGGGCTCTTGATGGCTGAGAATCCCCCTATCTGGAGACTGTCCTAGTGAAGGCCATCCTTGATCTTAAGAAAACAAATTTTTAAAACGGTCAAACTGTAATCAGTGTGCAATGAAATTGCTTTGTCGCTTGAGGTTGCCCTCTTTGGTTCCTCCCCCTGCAGCGAGAGAGGAAAAACCAGAGGGAAAAGACCCTTTATCCGATCTTCAAGATATCAGCGACAGTGAACGGAAAACCAGTTCGGCCGAAACGTCATCAGGTAGCTTTCGTGCGGGTGCCGATTCCGCACAGTAGCCACGTTTGGGCCCCTGGAGATTGCCATTATTATTATTATTATTATTTTCTCTTCCCCAGGGGAATCAGGATCGGCCTCAGAGGAAGAGGAGGAGGAGGAGGAAGAGGAGGAAGAAGAATCCAGCAGTGAAGAGTCTGAAGAGGAAGAGGAGGAAGAGGAGGAAGAGGAAGAGGAGACCGGAAGCAATTCGGAGGAAGTATCCGAACAGTCAGCTGGTTAGTAGTAGGAAACAAGCCTCTTTTCACCCTGCTGTATTAACAATAATCCTCACTTAACGTCCCTAATGGGGGGCTGTAGTTTCTGTTGCTAAGCAAAACGGTCATCAGTGAAGCATCACGTGGACTGCACTGCTTAGCAACAGCTAAGTCCTGGTTGTAGTCGTTATGCAAGGACCGGATTTTGATCAGGTGTCAGAGGGAGCCCTACGATAGTTGAACGCTCGTAAGCCCATTTTTCAGCACCGTCACAACTCCCCAAACAGTGGCTGAACAAAGGATTGTGTATCGTGGTCTCTGTGTGCTGCTGTCGAAGCTTGGCAGAACCTAAATGTAGATTTATACCAACCAATGATATTTCTCAATCTTCTGACTTCTTGGGGGCCAGGCAATAATTCCACCCTCCTCCCGCTGTTCTTAGAGTGCAACACACAGAACGTGTGAGCTGTGTGTGTTTCAGTTGAGCCGATCCAGATTTTTTTTTTTTTAAAACCACCACAAGTGCTGTGAATCTGGATTCCGTTCTCCCTTCTGGCGCGGAGTGCAGAAACGGCTATTCCTCTCTCCTGACGTGTCTCTTTCAACTGTCTTGCAGAAGAGGTGAGCGAAGACGAAATGAGCGAAGAAGAGGAACGAGAAAACGGAGACCACCTTCCAATTGGTAAGGAAGCAGAAGGAGGAGTTGGCTTTGAGCGGTGTCCTGTTCTCTTCTAAGATAGGTCCAAAACTCCCGTTATTTTCCCTGGGCTGATTCACTTTCATTCTACAAAGACAGGCTTGGGCAAACTGAAAACGTCCTAGTTTTAAGGCTTGCCTTCTCTTTTCTAAGTCAAGGAGAAATGCCTCTGTTCCCTCCTTCTCAAGACTTAATGTATAGTTACAAACGGGGCGTGCCTTGATGCTAGCTAGCCTCACTTGGATTTTGAGTCTGTGTTGGTCTGCCTAGCCATGGTTTCCCCAAAACCAGACGGCCCAGTTACAGGAAAGGGGAGTTTATCCAAATTGCACTACACTCCCTGCGCGCTCAAGGGTCTTGAGCATTTGTGCAACACAAATGGTGAGCTTAAGGTGATGGTGTCAAAACTTCACGCTTGTTACTAGGTAAGAGCGCTCACTAGCTGGGGCTCAACAATCAACCCGCCCTTTCTGTGACATCAGAACCGCCGACCAATGTCTGCAGGGATGGCCCTGTGATAGCCACCCAACCCAACCAATCCCACTACAGTTAGGCAACTTTCCCTAACTCGGAGGATAAAAATCACTTCTGCTTATTAAGAGCCACCAGCCATTGATGGCTGTGGAAGTAGGTCCCAGGAGAAGATAACATCTTCAGAATTGGTGATGGGAGTTTAGAAGGATCTCTAAAACGTAGCAACGAGGGCCTTTCTGGATGGGAGGCAGAACTGCCCCAATTGTTGACCGGCTTCCCGATTTGATTCTACAATTTAAAGTTACAGAGTCGCGGTTTGACCAGGACTCCGTGGGAAGCGAAGCGGAGGACGATGAGGTCGTGGAAGGAAGCCCGCAGTCCAACGCCCTGACGGAAGGCGAGTTCCTTCCCGATTCCCCTATCTCCTCGCCTGCAGAACTGAAACGAGAGCTGCCCAAATACCTCCCAGCCCTTCAGGTAAGACGGACCTCAAGCAGGTAGTCCCCGGCTTAACAACAGCTCATTTAGTGACCGTTTTCATTTCGTGACCGTTCAAAGTTACAAGCGCCCCGAAGCGAGGGACTTAATGGCCGTTTTTCACACTTAAGCAGCATCCCCACGGTCCCGGGATCAGAATCCAGACGCTTGGCAACTGACTCGTATTTACGACGGTTTTGCAGTGTCCCGGTCCGCTTTTGCGACCGTCTGAGAAGCAAAATCAATAGGGAATCCAGATTTACTTCACAGCCCTGTGACTAACTTAATAACTGGCAAGAAAAATCGTAAAATGGGGCAAAACTCACTTAATGTCTCACTTAACAACAGAAATTTGGGGCTGAATTGTGATAATTCAAGGACTACATATACATTCAACACAGGGTATATTTGTCTCCCTTCTGGGCTGTGCTGACGCATATAAGAGATAGCTCTTCCTAATGCAGGGAGTAGCAGACTTTGTATAATAATAATAATAATAATGAGAAGGAGAAGGAGAAGAAGAAGAAGAAGAAGAAGAAGAAGAAGAAGAAGAAGAAGAAGAAGAAGAAGAAGAAGAAGAAGAAGAAGAAGAAGAAAGATGATGATGATGATGATGATGATGATGATGATGATGATGATGATGATGGAAGGGACCGTGGAGGTCATCTAGTCCAACCCCCCTATATATTTTAAAAGATACCTACAACCTGTTGTTATACTCCTGGATCTCCTCGTGGGATATTCCCAGAGGGAATTTAAAAAGACACCTAAATAAAATAATCTTTTAAGTAAGGGGTTTAGCTTCCTTTGCTTCATAGCTACAAATCTTCAAATCGAGATATATATTTTTTTTCCAAAATTATTTTTTTAAAAAATAAATTAAAATTGGAACATTTGTTTCATTCATTCTTCTTGCCCAGGGCTGCCGCAGCGTGGAAGAATTCCAGTGCTTGAACCGGATCGAGGAAGGGACTTACGGCGTGGTGTACAGAGCAAAAGACAAAAAAACAGGTAGGGTTTTTTTGGGGGGTGGGCGCGAATTTTGATGGGTATTAAACCTGAGCACTTCTGAATGGAAAGCAGAACGGGGCCATTGTGTGGTACTTCCCTAATTTTTCACTTCCACTTTAAACAAAAATTGGTACCTGTCAAAAGTTAGCTGGGACACTGAGGTTCTGATGTAGCAATAGCAGCTTCCGGGGCCAATTTCACTCTCAATCCAGCCTACCTCACAAGGTTATTGTGCAAAAAGAGTGCTCTGTACGCAGGAAAAATATCTCATCCCAAGGACCCAATATTGCACTTCTCATAAATCCTTTCCCTGCCCACCCCGGTTTCTGAAAACTGGCGATGGATTCATTTTTAATTGAATTAACGAAAAATTAATCATAATTCATTTTTGCAGCCCCGGCCTTCCATGCTTTTGAAAATTCTTTCGATTGACGGTTTCCTGGACTCAGGCTGCGAATTCTGAATTTTAAAAAATGCCTCCTGTCATTTTTGAAACGTTCCACGCCCAGTTTTTAACGGACTGATGGGAAGAGAGCTAAGCTACCTGCGGTCAAATTACGCTCCTCTTTTTATTTTATTTTTTTTCTTCCAGATGAAATTGTGGCCTTGAAGCGATTAAAAATGGAGAAGGAAAAAGAAGGCTTCCCTATTACTTCCTTGAGAGAGATCAACACCATCCTCAAAGCTCAGCACCCAAATATTGTCACTGTTAGGGTAAGCGCACATTCGGAGTGTTTTGGTCCCTCGGCTAGAAGACTCAAAGAGGAAGCAAGCATTTGTCTTGATAAATTTATTCACATTATTTATGAAATGGATACACTCTCCATCTCGCTGATACAGTGGTTCTGTTTATTTTTTTTAACCGCTACGAAAGGGCAAGAGCTAGCAAGCGGGTCTGACAGGGTTCATCATGATATTCTTTTTCCCCTGGGATCTAGGAGATCGTCGTCGGGAGCAACATGGACAAGATCTACATCGTGATGAACTACGTTGAGCATGACCTCAAGAGCTTGATGGAAACCATGAAACAGCCTTTTCTGCCAGGTGAGACCCTTCTCTGGCGTGTGAGAGAGACCTCAAACGTTGTGGCTTTTTTTTCCCCCTCCTTTCTTTACACCTCCAATTTTTGCCTTCCAGGGGAAGTGAAAACCTTGATGATTCAGTTGCTCCGGGGGGTCAAACACCTGCACGACAATTGGATTCTCCACCGGGACTTGAAAACCTCAAATCTGCTCTTGAGCCACGCTGGGATTTTAAAAGTAAGCCAGTTTTGTTGGTTTTCCCTGGCGCTGGGAGGGTCTCGTCCTCCTGCAAACTCCACTTAAAATACAAAAACAGGAATAATAAACAGTGGAGATTTCTATTGAGAGGTGGGCAGGGACCCCAGTCGGTCAATCAAGCACTCTTAGTGGTTTTATTAAAGCTTTTCACAGAAATAAAATAGAGGTTGTCCTTGATTTAACAACTATTCATATAGTGACCGTTTGCAGTTACAACGGTCCTGAAAAAAGTGACTTAGGACCATTTGTCACACGACCGGAGCAGCATCCCATGGTCACGTGATCAAAATCCAGATGCTTGGCCACTGACTCGTATTTATGGCGGTCGCAGTGTCTCGTGGTCCCCATTTGTGGACTCCTGTCGATGGAAGAAGCCAGATTCATTTAACATCCCTGTCAGTAACTGAGCTGCTGTGATTCCCTTAACAACTGGCAAGAAAGGTCGTAACACGGGGGCAAAACTCACTTAACTGTCTTGCTCACTTAGCAGTGGAAATTTTGAGCTCAAATGTGGTCGTAAGTCAAGGACTGCCTGTCATATAAAGCAAAGAAAATGGGAGTAGTTTAAAAATAGTGCAAAGAGGAAAAATATATGAAGAAGCAACTTCAGATCCTCACAACACTTACACATTTATTATCTCTCTTTAAAACTACGTCAGGATTCCCAGGTACTGTTTGCCGATAGTAATTAACTCCTGTTAGTACGTCAAGTCCTCCTATTCTCATCTTTCTTTAGGTTGGAGATTTTGGACTGGCGCGAGAATACGGTTCTCCCTTAAAGCCATACACCCCGGTTGTCGTGACGTTGTGGTACCGCGCGCCCGAGCTCTTACTCGGAGCCAAGGTTTGTGATACGGGGGACCGCTGGCTACGTTAAGTAGAAGCTATTTTTGTCCTAATTAGTTCTCCTTAGATCAGGGTCCTGGATTCATTTTTGGAGATTCTCAGTCATCCAGATCCTGATTGTCCCCAAGATGCTTTTTCAAAAGGCAACTGAACTTTTTTTTTCTTATTTTGAAGATGTTTCGCTTCTCGCCCCAGAAGCTTCTCCAGTTCTGAGTCAGTCTAACCCTCTCTGTTTCGTTCTCTTTTCCAGGAATATTCCACCGCCATCGACATGTGGTCCGTGGGCTGCATCTTCGGAGAGCTGTTAACCCAGAAGCCGCTATTCCCAGGGAAATCCGAAATCGACCAAATTAACAAAGTTTTTAAAGTAAGTAAACCGTGGTCCTTAACACTCTTTGCCTTGACTACTTCAGGGCTGACAGTGATGCTGTCGGAGAGAAGCCAAGGAAATCGCCATTTGTTCACATTCTCACCTGTCCACCAATTAAGCTTGCAATTTGTGATGCTTGAGGGTGTTAAGGGTCTCGTCGCAGGTTGTAAGCTGTTCTGAGTAAAGCTGCCTTTTGCAATTGACCGATGGGGATTTTGTCAATGTCGATGGTGTTCAAGTTGTTTTATTATTATTTATCAAAACGGTTTTCCAAAGGCGACCATTCTCAACTTAGCTTCCTTAAACTTTGCTTTCTTCCTTTAAAGGATCTAGGAACCCCGAGTGAAAAAATCTGGCCGGGTTATAACGAGCTGCCGGCGGTCAAAAAAATGACCTTCACGGAGTATCCATACAACAACCTCCGCAAGCGGTTCGGGGCCCTCCTCTCGGATCAAGGATTCGATCTCATGAATAAGTGAGTTGGGTGTTCCTTTCGAGAGAGCAAGCCGTTAGATTTTTGCTGGGATGAGAATCAGACTCCAATCCCCCCCAGGGTTAGATAAGGAGAGAGGCAGTTGTAGACCCCCTAGGGAATTTGGACAGTGGGTCCCGACTGTCCCAATCTGCAGATCGTAGATTGGTCTTTATTTGTTTTACATTTGGATAAAATCCAAGTTTTTTGTCCCCCCCCCCAGTCCACTGGATCTGCCCTCCACACCAAGAGAAAGTATTGCAATCACCCATAATGCTGCTCCTGCAATTTCACTCTAGGACAGGGGTGGGAAACCTTGGCTCTTTTAGGACTGGTGGACTTCAACTCTCAGAATTCCTGAGCCAGCCTGGCCCAGCTTGGAAACTTCTCCCTTTCCCCTCAGCATGGCTGGCTCAGGAATTCTGGGAGTTGAAGTCCACGAGTCCTAAAAGAGCCAAGGTTGCCTACCCCTGCTCTAGGACATTGTGGGAAATCACAAGTCAATTATAGGCTTGCCCAGCAGGGGGCAGCACTTGACTGTTCTTGGTCAAGCCTGGTTGGATGTTGTAGAGTCAGGGTTAGGATGGAAAATTGAAAAAAAAAATGCTGGATGAAAGCTGTGGAAAAAAAAAAGCTCTAAAAAAACACGACACACTCTGCTGAAAATTTTGTTTTTTACCTCTTGCGTAGAACCAACATAATTCTATAAAGAAGCATTGAGATAGGTTCAGATACAACTGCCTAGATAGAGAGATTAATCAGTGTCTTCTAATATCTATTCAATAACTTCACTGAAATAACCCCGGGGGTATATTCATTGCACCTGACTTCATTTGTTTAGCACAGGAAATTATGTCTGGTGAATAATTACGGATAGTCCCTGACTTACAACCGTTTGTTTAAAAAAAAACTAAAAAAAAAGTGACTTATGACCACTTCCCACATTTAAGATCACTGTAGCATCCCCACGGTCGTTGTGATAAAAATTCAGACACTTGGCAACTGATTCATATTTACAACGGTCACGATGTCCTGGGGTCGTGTGACCAGCGTTTGAAACCTTCTGATAAGTATAGTCACTTCACAACTGTGTCACTAATATAACAGCTGCAGTGATTGACTTAACATACGTGGCAGGAAAGGTCGTAAAATGGGGCAAAAGTCACTTAAGCAAATTTCTCACTTAAATAAATCAATCCTGGGGCTCACTTTCTTGACTTACAACCTTCACTTAACAACGGGAGATAGATAAATAGGATTCATTTACTCTTCCTGTTGTAATGAAAATGGGTTTTTTTGGGGGGGGGTTTGGCCCATTCAGTTTGTGGATTGTGTGTTTCTGCTTTTCCAGGTTCTTGACCTACTTCCCTGGCAGAAGGATCACCGCTGAAGACGGCTTAAAGCACGAATATTTCCGTGAGACCCCACAGCCCATTGACCCCTCCATGTTTCCAACGTGGCCAGCCAAAAGCGAACAGCAGCGAGTGAAACGGGGCACAAGCCCCCGGCCCCCAGAAGGGGGGCTGGGATACAGTCAGCTGGTAAGTTCATCCAAGGAGGGTAGTAGAGTTTGTATACAGCAAAAGGGTGTTTACATCCTGCTAACAATGGAGCGATAGCCAGTTTGGTATCATGGGCTAGAAACCAGGCGAATGGGAATTCTAGTCTCATCTTGGGCACAAAGCCAGCTGGATGACCTTGGGTTATCACCAGGAGATGGTGAGTTCTGGTTCCGCCTTCGGTATGAAAGCAACGTCGGGGTGACTTTGGTGGGCCAATCACCGGGAGACTGGGAATTCTAGTCCTGCCTTAGGCGTGAACAACGGCTTGGTATCTTCGGGCCAACCATCAGGATGATCTGTAATGGGGCAAAACTCGCTTAACAACTGACTCACTTAGCAACATAAATTCTGGGCTCGTTTGTCGTCGTAAGTCGAGGACCACCTGTATTTACACACCTGTCTTTTTGCCTTCCCAGGGTGACGACGACATAAAAGATACCGGTTTCCATTTGACGACCACAAATCAAGGCGCGTCGGCTGCGGGACCTGGATTCAGCCTGAAGTTTTAAACGGAGGGGCACGATCTTTCGAGAGGAGCCAGACGGAAAGGAAATTGCGTTCTCTGGGGGAATGAAAAAGCATCGGGCTGCTACGCTGATTACTTTTTTTTTGCAGAATATTCTCTGCAATTGGGACCCTCTTCTGGATCGAAGTAGAGAAAGTTGGATTCCTTTTTAAGGATTGGAATTAATTCCAAAAAAAACCAAGGACCCTTTTTTTGGGGGGGAAAAAACCACCATCGCCATCATGAGAACAAAAATCCCAGCTAACTTGAGGAACTATTATTTTTCTTAAAAAAGAAAAAAACACCTTTTGTTTCTATTTATGTTTTTTTCCCACTCAGATTAGTTTTGGGTTTGTTTTTTTTCTTGCTTGTACATATGTAGAATAAAAAAAGAAGATGATTTTTAATTGTTTACTCGGTGCAAATCACCTTGTTTTCTTTGCTCCCTTCGATCTTCAGTTTGGTTGTGTTTTAACACTTGGTGCATTTTCCTTCTAGCCATCCCGCGGTTGGTGTTGTGGCTTTGTGATTCCTCAGCCCAGGAAGAAGAAAGATATGTAGAAAGGAAAATACCATGCCATGTTTAACTGCTCTCGGGCCTGGAAAAAAATTCAGGGAAACCTGACAAGGATGAACGTCCCACTTTAAAAAAAAATAAAAATAGAAAGTTAAGTCTTTAGCCTTCTCTTCAGGTCTTAAAAAGAATTACCCGCTTGCTGAATTGGATGCCTGGTTTGAAAACGTGCTGATATGTTACTTTAATCCAATTGCAGACATTTTGCATCAGATGCTGTGAGAGAGAAAGAGAGAAAGACAGGCAGAGGAGAAAGAAAATGCAAATTGTGATAGCATAGTTTGGCCTTTTGAGATGACTTTGATCTAACTGTTAGCTTCCAAACGTGCCACCAGGTAAGTTAACTACTTTCAAGATCCGTGTTTCAAATGCACCTGCCTGGCCATAAACCATTCAGGCCAATTTTAGGCAAAACTTTCTTTCAAGGGCCAGCTGAGATTCCTGATTCCAAACAGTTTTTTTTTTTAAAAAAAGAAGGGTTCCAAAAAGAGACGATTTGCGTGTTGAAGAGAACGGATTGAACTTTGAAAAGCTGTCTGAATGCAAAGACACTCGAGCAGGATTGATTTGGGGTTTTATGAATGCCCCCTTCCTCTGAGGAAGGATCACGGTAGCCTGAAAACTGCACATAAACTGAGGGTGCTACTGCACTACACAACACAAAACAGTTGCTTTAGGGTTTTGAAACTTCATACATTTCTAAACTAAAAATGAATAAACATGATATCCTTTAGCGGCGAGTTCTAATGGTTAAGTTCTTCCCCTTGTGCCTTAAGTCGTGTTCTCAAAACCGGTTGTTTCGTACGTATCTGCAGGCAGTCCTCAATTTACAACCGTTTGTTTAGTGACTCTTTGAAATTAAACAGCACGGGGAAAAGTGACATGATCGGTATTCGCACTTGTGACCGTTGCAGAATCCCCAGGGTTATAGAATCAGAATTTGGGCTCTTGGCAACTGGGATAAATAATAATAATAATAATGATAAAGTTGGAAGGGACCTTGGAGGCCATCTAGTCCAACCTCCTGCTCAGGCAGGAAACCCTGTACCATTTCGGACAAATGGCTGATCACCATTTGTAACCACCTCAGCTGGTTTCCGACATGCAAAATCAACGGGGGAAGCCAGATCCACTTAACAATCGCACAATTCACTCTTAACAAGTGTAGTGATTTGCTTAACGGTGGCAAAAAGGTCGTAAAATGAGGCGAAACTCACTTAACTGCCTCACTTAGTAGGAGATTTGGGGCCCAATTGTAGCCGTACGTCGAGGATTACCTGTACAGTATTTTAGGCTGAACTGCTGCATTGAAAATTACTTTCCTCCCCCCCCTCTCCTTTTGTGCTTCAGGACAAGATGAACAGAACATTGCTCAGAGAGCTTATCAGATTGGAAAAGGGTTGTATAAAATGGAACTTTTTTTTAAGGAAGCATTGTCCACATTGCAATTGGTGTAGCAGTATATATATATATTCATCTTAATGGCAATCTTGTAAACACTGAAAAGGTAAGAAAACTGTTCTTGTGTACACGCTGGCACGTTTCTCTGTTTCCTCTGATGCACACTGAGGTTGCTGTGTAACAGTGACTATATACAGGCAGTCCTTGACTTACAAGCAAAACTGGGACTAGGATTTCCATTGTTGTTAAGATTTGATGACCTCTTTTTGCCCCAGTGTGTTAAGCAAAGCACACTGCGTCAGTCAAGTGGATCACATTGTCGTTAAACAAATCCAGCTTTCTCCCATTGGTTTTGCTTCTCGGAAGCCAGCTGGGAAGAGGGGGATCCCAGGATCCTGGGAACTCTGTAATATGTGTCAGTTGCGAAGCACCCAAATTTTGATCGTTTCCCTTTTGAGGATGCTGCAACAGTCGTAAATGCCGGTTGGTTATTTCAGTATTTTTGTAACTTTGAACGGTTGCTAAATGAATGGTCGTAAAACAAGGACTGCCTGTAATGTGTTGACAGTGTGCTGCAAGCCACCTCTGGCGTTGTCTGTATCTGGATGACAACAACCCCCCCCCCAAAGTAACGAATCTTAATGTGTGTTTTCTCCTGTCTTTGGTGTTTATCATCCTTGCCTTGGATGCAGCCCAAAAAATTGGATTAATTAGATTAGGATTCTGCTAACCAAAGATTAGAGTAACTATGAATACAGTCTCTTTACCTCTCTGTGGCGCCTTCTTATATAATAATAATAATAATAATAATAATAATAATAATAATAATAATAATAATAATAATAGTTGGAAGGGACCTTGGAGGTCATCTAGTCCAACCCCCTGCTCAGGCAGGAAACCCTATACCATTTCAGACAAATGCATGAGGAATGCCTGACATTCTCTAATGGGAGTGATTAACCTTATTTTCCCAATAATGTTTAGCTCTTCCAATGTTTTATGAACATTGTTCATAATGTCTAGGCTTTCTTTGTGTATGACAAATAGAACTGAATCAGTGGTGTCGCGAACCCATAACTCAGTATTGTTTCTCAAACTTGGCAATCTTAAGACGTGTAGAAACTTCCCAGCCAGCTAAATTTCATTGCTGGGAGCTAATAAGCCTCAAACACATGTCCTGGCGTGTTCTGATTATATGATCATGTCTCATAGTAATACGGCAAGCGTACGTGTTCACAAGCCATAATAAATATCAGTACGGAAATGCTTTATTTGAGCAGAAGGACAAAAAGGGTAAATTTCTGGTGAAATTCCTTAAGGATCAACTGTCCTGTACATTTCCAGGAACTATACCTGAGCTGGCAAATTCTTTCTGTTGACCCAAGTAAAAAAAAAAAAAAAAAGTGTAACAGATGCAAAGGTTGAACGTAGGAATTTTTCTTTTAATCCTTCCTTTCTTGACGTGGCTCCCTAAACAGGGCAGAAAATCTAGCTTGTAATTTGGAAAGAGTATATGATCTCTAATCTTACGTAGTGCGTGAAACTTAAAAAACTGTTTTGTGTAAGGTCTGTTTGGCTGAAATAACGCAGCCCAGGAATTCGTGATATGCCGGGATCTTTTTACTGAATTGTAGAATAATGAAGGCCTTGGCTAAAATGTTCTCTGCACCTCTGTTCTGAAGAGATCCCAGATCCCTAACCTACACTATAAGATGTTTATTGTTGGGGAAAATTGGAGGAGGGATGTTATATATGCCATCTTGAATGAGAGGAAAGTAAAAATTTAATAAAACAACCTCGATGACAAGAGCACCAGGATCCAGATTGTAGCAAAATGTAGCTGAAAATATAAGTGTAAAATGGTTCCTAAAGAATATTAGCAACTTTAAAAAAAAAAAAAGCATTTCTTTTAGCTCATGTTGTAGCCTATTTCTCCTCCTCTTGGACCCCTTTATGACTTCGACTATATATCCTATCATCTCCAGCAGGCTTGGCCAAGAAAAAAAAATGCAAGGAAGAAATCAGTATTTCCGCAGTCTCCTTCTGGAAGGGGACAACCTGGGAAATCTGGGTTTTGTGACTACGGATCGGTTGTTAAAAGTGGAATACGACAACAGAGGTGAGGAAGTGAACCCACACAGAGTGACTTGGGGGGGGGTGTCTGTAAGTCCTTGCAGACCGTCCATGTTAACGCTTCAGCCTGACTCTCCAAGAATATGTGGTCAAGACTTTGGACTTCTTCTTCACGATGCACGTATACGTCCCTTCGTTGATGGCGTTGGCGATGATGCTCATGTGGTCGCCATTCAGAAACAGGTAGCCAGGATAGGAATATTCTAGCAATTCCTTCTCCTTGTACCAACTGCATGGAAGGAAAGGAAGGAAGGAAGGAAGGAAAAGAAAGAAAGAAAGAAAGAAAGAAAGAAAGAAAGAAAGAAAGAAAGAAAGAGAAAGAAAGAAAATGATCAACTGTACAAGGTTTAGCCCAGGGGTAGGCAACCTTGGCTCTTTTATGACTGGTGGACTTCAACTCCCAGAATTCCTGAGCCAGCATGGCTCAGCTTGGAAGCCTCTCCCTTTTCCCTCAGCATGGCTGGCTCAGGAATTCTGGGAGTTGAAGTCCACCAGTCTTAAAAGAGCCAAGGTTGCCTACCCCTGGTTTAGCCCATGCAACATGCTTAATAACAAAGCCCACCTGGCAATCATTTTTAGTCTACAGGTTTGGCAGCTACCAAACTGCCAATTCTGAAAAAAAAGGTCATTTTAGCCTTTAAAGCTTTCTCTCTTGCATTCATCTCAGGTGTTCAAAAATCCAGGTGCGAGTAACTTACTAAACTTTCCCCTTTTTGTGAATGATTTTCTGCCCACATCGGAAAGTAACATTCCGGCCTTCGGGGACCAGCCTTGTCTTCATCCTCGGAGGCGGCGGGGTGGGTATCACCGTCGGGAAAGGGAACGCTGCGATCGGAGCAAGGAAAAGCGGAACGACAGACACGTCAGCTCAGATTTAAAACCAGGGAATTAACACAGCTCTCCCTTACCAAAAAAAAAAAAAAAAAGCGATGTAAATGTGATCCAGAATAGCGATCTTTTTAGGAAACCAAATGCTAAATGGTAACATTTAGCAAATCTGCCCCAGGAGTCCCGTTTCTTTCGTAGCCTTCGTTGCTAATGGATTTCAACCGTGCAAACGGTTCGTGGTTCGTCTTTGGAATTGTTTCATTTCACACGCCGCCCTGAGCAGCCAGGCCAGATGTGACAGCAAATGATGGTGTTTTGCTATGACTGTGACAGATTGTTGTCGCTTCCTCCCCTTCCCAAATCCACTTAGAAAACAGCAGAGAGATTCCCAACTCTGGGGAAAATATTATACCAGCAGTGGCTTCCTGCTAAAATTAAGCCATCAATTTAAAGCAGTGTTTCTTAATCTTAGCAACTTTAAGAGGGGATGGACTTCAATTTCCAGAAGCTGGGGAATTCTGAGAATTGAAGCCCACCCCTCTTAAAGTTGCCAAAGTTGAGAAATATTTACGAAGAGAATCAATTGCCTTTTTTATTACACCATTTACAACAAAGTGAGTTGTGAGAATTACCCAAGCAAAAATCACAGCTGTACGGACACTGCTTTTTCATAAACCTTTGGCGTGTTCGGCAGTACCCCTTCCGACTCCACGACGGGCAGATAAACATTCGGTCTTTGCAGCCTGGGGGGGGAACAAAAAAAAGGGGGGGTTCACTTTTTAAAACAGGGGACTTCCAAGAAGAAAAAGTTCATTTTGTGCCTGAACTGATTTGACACAAAAGCGAAGTTTTTTGCGGTCCAATTTAACAAAGTGCCAGACAGACTAGTCCCAATGGCAGCTAACCTTCATTCTTCCATCATGGCTACGAGTTCAGATTTAGCTAACAGGCTGAGTTAACCTTTCTGGAGGAAAGTTGAGGATGGAGCTTAATCCTGACATCTCAAAAAATTTAGCACTTTTCTCCTACGGTAGCTTGTAAAACTGGTATACGAAACAGCCCCTTTGTGTCCTCTAAAGATATGGAGCCAACTTAAAGGGGGGGGGAATCACTTTTGTTGACGTGTTCACAAGGTAAAATACACATCTTCCTAGTCAATCTGTTCTAATTTGCTGAGGTTTTTCAAAGCAGTGAGGAACCACCGACATAGATGGCAGCGTGCGGGAGCTACAGAAAAGAAATATTTAGTATAAATGTAAAGAGAGAAGGACATTTTCAGCTGATTGGAGAGCCGTGAAAATAATTCTCCCAATTTTTTTTTTAAAACGGGCGTGGACTGCACATTTGGCACGAAGACCAGCTGGTGGTTAGTGCCAATCCAAATAGTTTGAAACACAAATAGTACAATAATATATATATATATTTCGTTCCCCTCCACCATCTCGGAGGCTGTCCTGCACCGCAGCTCGGCGCTCTGTTCCAAGCTGTAAACACCCTTCAGCTGAATTTCAGCGTTGGATTGAAAACCTATCATTTTCTCTGCCCGACGTGTTCTGGCTTTCAGAGGCCCAGAGAAGAAAGTCTGAGGGAACTCAAAGCCACTGTATGCCGAAGCCAAAGTCCTAGTTCCAAGGATTTGGATAGTGCTACCTTCATGAGGGTTTAGGATTGACCTTAAATCCATTTTAACAGGGACACACACTCCTCCTTGTGTCTTCTTGCCTCTTGCCTTTTTACAAACCTACACGGGGATTTTAAAAACCCAGCTCTCCAAATCTTAGTCCTTTCGCACAGTGGTCCCCCAAGGTGCTTTTCCAAAAAGCGGCTGTTTTTTTTTGCTTGAAGACATTTCACCTCTCGTCCAAGAAGCTTCTTCGGTTCTGACTGAATGGTGAAGGATTTATATTCCTTGCAGCCATCTGATCCTTGGCACTCTCTCTAACGTCTTCAAGGAAGAACAAAGATAGTCCAGTTGCCTTTTGGAAAAGCATCTTTGGGACCTGGATAGATAAGAATCTCCACAGACACTTTGCATAGTTGCTACTGCCTCTGTTCAGGCTTAATTGTACGGGGCAGCTACCGGCGCTCTTTTTATCAGGAAAACTGGCAAAAGAGATGATCAATAGTTCCCAAATTCTGATGCACCCACTTACCATAAAGCCGGTACAGCCCCCACATCTCATCCTGGGAGATTGTGTTCTTGCCCGTCAAGGTTGCGTTGACGTGCATCAAGGCACTGGGATCCAGGGAGTGCATAAGACCTAAGGCGTGGCCAATTTCGTGGGCAGCCACGTGAACCAGGTCTGTCAGCCAGACTCCTTAAAAAAGAAGAAAAGGAACCCAATTGACTGAATTGTAAGAGAGAGAACACCACAGCATGTTATACAAGATATTCTGGATCAATTGGGATGCTTCCGTCTTTTCCAGGGTTAATAACAGCGAAAAAAGGAACAGCAAGGATTTCAGCAGATCAGCTTTGCTGCATTGCAATATCGTGGCCTGGCTCTTCTGAATCAGTGGTGGAAAAATAATACAAGTGGTCCTTGACTTACGACAGTCCATTTAGTGACCCGAGTTTACAACGGCACTGAAAAACGTGACTTAACGACCGTTTTTCACACAACCTTTACAGCATCCTCCACAGTTACGTCATCAAAATTCAGACTCTTGGCATCCAGCTTATATTTACGACGGTTGTAGCATCCAAAGGGGGGGGGTCGTGTGATCCCCTTTTGGGACCTCCTTACAAGCAAACTAACCGTGTTAAGTCATTTAACAGCTGCAGTGATTCACTTAAGGTCGTAAAAAGGAGCAAGGCTCATTTTACAACCGTCTCACTTAGCCACAGAAAATTTGGGCTCTGGCGATCGCAAGCGTGCGTCCTTTTGTTATACCGTCGCTGCATCCAGCAACGTGCCTTCAGCTTGGTGGCCAAAGGGGGCTGTCATTTTTGCAAACTCTTTCTCCCCTCTTCTCCAAAAGGACAGGATACCCAAATGGTTGGAGAATTTGCTTTCCAAGTGGCTAAAAACTAGGGGAGCACAGCTCTTTTTATCCTGAAACACGAGACGCCAGAGGTTAGGAGATCCTTCAGGCCCCGAGCAAATCTCCTAACCCTCCTTTAATTTAAAACAGTAGCAATAAAGTGGATTCGGCTGTATTTGAATTAGATTGCTCCGTGTCTTGGATTAAAGTTCCTCTCTCATCGAGCCCAAAGGATATATTTTTTTTCATTTAAAAAAACAAATAAAAGCTTGAAACATCGAAATACAATCCTGTCTTGACCCCGAGCTGCAGCTGTTGTGAAATTTAGTAATGCAAAACTTCTCATTTGTTTTGCTCGGTCTTCCTAAATAGGCAATGCTTGCAAACGGTCTCCTGAAGTTAATTCTTGGATGTTTGGGGCACAAAAAAGGAAATAACAGATTTTCCTTGTCTTGGAGACCAGCACATCTGCCACCAGGGATTTCTGCTGTTGTCAAATTTCCGTTTCCTGGTCGGAGTAAATCCCAGGGTCCCTCATCAAAGCTTTTGAGATTAGTTTTATGAGGGAATAATTTCTGTCTCCTGTTCAGCCTAGAGGAACGGGCTGTGTGAGGTTGACAATCCTTCAGAGAGACTGTTAAAAAAAACAGCACGGTTGCAAAATAGTATTCACCATTAGGGAGGTCAGATCTCGTCTCCCAGATCTGTTCGACAAAGCCCTGATCAATCAAAATGTTTCTTACGAAAGGGGAAATTATTCCATGTTTGATGGGCAGACCCGCCGTTCACAATTCAGTTTTTCTTTCTGATTGAATTTGCATCAACCCTTGGCTCTCTGCAGCTTGAAAGAACCAGCTGCAAATTTTGGTTCTGTGTTCTTCCCAAATAGCCAGATCACAAACCGAAGAGGCTAGAAACCTCAAAGGCAGTGGAGTTTGCCTGTTGTGTCTCTACATGATGCATCTCGGCTGGGTTTCCCAATAACTCTCCTTGGGTGAAGATAATTTATAACATCAGGCAGCAACTGATCATTCAGCAACTCTTTATTTGCTATTTCAAATCCCTGTCTGCAGACACAGGCCCAGGGCAGGGACTCATACAGAGAGAGACACATCAGACAGACTCTTTAGGGAAGCTCTCTTTAAATAAAAAAACAACTTAATGGGAAAGGCTCATCACAGGCAGAGAGCCATCTGTTTAGCATCTTATGGAAGTCTTTAAAAAAAATAACAGTGGCTGCTGAGCTGCCCGCAAAGTCTGTAGAAAAAAAACCCTCACCCAGATGGAGGAAAAATGTAAACAGCCTTTTGTTTTTCTAAGGAGAAAGGGAGCGTGACAATTCAGCGCTTGCAACAGCAGCAACGGTTAAGCAAAAACTTCAGGAATATTTTCATCAGCAATGTTCCAGGAAGCCAACTCTTTTATTTGCAGGCACGGGATGGCAAAATCTGACAGGCCCCAAAAAACAGGTGGGAAAAAAACAACACCAACGCCTGTCTAATTTCCTACGAATCCACTCAGTAACTTTAACCTCGTTTTATTCTTTTGGACTCAATTTTATTCCTTTCCAGCTAATTTTAATTTTTTTAAACGATGAAGGTCCGGGGAATCCTGGGATCCAGCCTACTTACCCTTTTTCCAGCTGAACCGAGTGTCCCCTACGATCCAGTACTCGTGATCGTCAAAATGGATCTCTCCTGTCTGCGGGAAAAAGGCGTGGGCTAACTCGCCCGTGGTCCCGTCGAAACAGTGGTGGATCTGCGATTCCACGCAATCCGTATGGTTAATTGGGTAAAAACCTGGAAGGTAGTTTGTAGGGCATGGGGAAAGAGAGGTAAAATAAAAAGAGAGAGATTACTTCATACCTACAAACCAGGACCATCCTGGCTAGTATTTTTTCTCTTCTGGGCATCCCCAAGTATTGCTTTTCAACGTTAAAGTTGCCAAGGTTGAGAAACGCGGCATTAATTTAACCCAAATTGGACTAAGCACATTTCCTGTACCATCCCTTAGAAACTGGGGTGAGCCTGTGGCCTCCCAAAACTATGGGGTACATTTCCCAAACATCACCAGTCTAACTGAGCAAATGAAATTCTCACTTCTATGCTCCAGTGACCATATTTAACTGGAATTAAAGACATGCAAAATATCGGGGTGGGGTGGGGTGTTTGTCCTGGCCCCTACCTGTGAACGATTTTTAGAACGTGATCCTCGCCCTACTTCTTTCCACAAAGTTGAGCCTAAAGCAGCTCTTTGGGAACTCTTGTATTAACCCACAACCTTTTTCTCATTTCCATGTCGCGCCCGGCCAGCGCAAAGCCCCTCAAAAGCCGTATCTTTGCAACTTGTCCCCTGCAGATTCTTCGTTCCCAGCCAAACTAATGTTCTGTTTTTAATAGAACAGATAGAACGACATGATCTGGTGAGGCTAAGCTATTTCTCCCCCAAATCTGGAAGAACTACGTGTAAATCTCTCTTCGTCCCTCCGGCGACCTCGTGCTTTCCAGATGTTGCAATGTGGCCCTCTGATTTGGGGATGGAAACAAACACGGAAATGGACTGTGAGAGGCATTTTCTGCCTTAGTCATCCCCAGCAGTTGATGATCAAGTAGCTAGACATACCAAGAGGATGAACATTTTGTTAAAATCTGGCTCTCGTTAGGGAACGGAGTCTTAAGATAAGGCTTAGGAACAAGATAAGGGGGTCTTTTTCAGGCTCTCAATCAGCCATTCTTGCTTTTCTGCTTCCCATCGTCCTCCTGTATCCTTGGTAATCTTCGTTACTCCTTGTCAGGTAGTCCTCAGTTTATGACCACCATTGAGCACAGCTTTGCCTCATTTTACGACCTACCTTGCCACAGTTCTTAAGTGAATCACCGCAGTTGTTAAAGTTTGTCACACGGCTGTTTAGTGGATCTGGCTTCCCCAGGGACTTTTCTCGTCAGAAGATTGGGAAACGTGATCCCCTGACACTCCACCCCACCCCAGACACTGTAACCGTCGTAAATACGAGCCGGTTGCCGAGCCTCTGAATTTCACAAATGCAGAACTTTTAAGGGAAAGCACGGAGTAAAATGCATATTATTAAGGGAAAGGCACAAAGGACGTTTAAGTAGGATTCAGGTGTTGTATTTATTTATTTTAGAAAGTGTGAAAAACAACCTTAAGTCACTTTTCTTTCAGTGCCATCATAACTTCGACTAGTCCAGGGGTAGGCAACCTTGGCTCTTTTATGACTCGTGGACTTCAACTCCCAGAATTCCTGAGCCAGCATGGCTGGCTCAGGAATTCTGGGAGTTGAAGTCCACGAGTCATAAAAGAGCCAAGGTTGCCTACCCCTGGACTAGTCCCTAAACGAATGGCTGTAAACTTGAGGGCCCCCATATATACAATACACTAATTTAAGGATGCTTCTCCATCAGAACCGTGAAGGGACCTACCAATTGTGAGGTCGCTTGGGGAACTCACTGACACTTCACGGAAGGTGAACGAGGAGACATCGCTCCACATTCGGAAAGCTGCGGTCAGTCCCTTCCTGGTCTGGCTTTGGCCAATCAAGTTTCTGGGGAAAGACAGAATTCTGCAGGGGAAGACAAAAGTAAACCAAGAGGTCAGTTCGCAACAGATTCCCCTGGTTTGACTTCGGCTGAGGACCAACCACGAATTTGGGGTGAAGCTCTAAAAAGTTAAAACCAGGACAGGAAATGGACCAGGGCTCACTTTGGGTCCATTTAATCAGAATCAGAATAACAGCATTGGAAGGGACCTTGGAGGTCTTCTAGTCCAGCCCCCTGCTCAAGCAGGAGGACCTGTACCATCCTAGACAGATGGCTGTCCAGTCTCTTCTTAAAAGCCTCCAGTGTTGGAGCATCCACAACTTCTGGAGGCAAGTCGTTCCACTGATTAATTGTTGTAACCGTCCTTGTGTGTCTGAGGACACTTGGCCAAATAAAGTATTGTATTGCAGTAGAAATGACGCACTTCCCTTACCTGTTTGTCTTCCCTAATGGATCTCAAGCTCAGAAGGACCCACAAAATTATGGCACTGCACAAGCAGACCCCAGGCTTGTAAACCAGGAGGTTAGCTTTGAACTGTTTGTCTTTAATTGGGACAATCCTTATGTCATGTGTCTGAGTAACGAAACACTTAAAAGGACTTTCAGGCATGTTTTCTCCTAAAAGCTCTTGTTTTTCTTCTCTCTCTCTCTCTCAGCATCCATGGAGACCACAGATGGAGCAGAGAAGCAGCCAAGTCTACATATAAGCATCTTTCTCGGATTAAGGCTTGGTATATAAAAATACAGGTATTTGTATATTTGTAAAGCAAAACATATCAAGCTTCAAGACGACAGAGAGGTTTTTTTTTTCCCCCTCAGCCAAATATGAGCTAAAAGCCTTTTGAAGAAAAAACACAAGCCATGCATGAGGTTTGCTGTGGCCAGTGTGGTCTCATCTGCCAATCTTGACTTTGGCATGGTTTAGCCTGGCAAGCTTTCCAGGGAGGGAAAAAAAAATCCCTTTTTTTTTTTGCTTGGCAGTTTCTTGCCAGCCATCACAAAAGAGACAATGTTGTCATACTGTTCCTGGAGCTTTAGAAGACTGAAATGCCAACAATTATGTTGCCCTCAGCCATTTCTGCGTCAGCTAAAAGTTGTTGCTTTGTTCCAAGCATGGGGGGGGGGGGGGAAGAGGAATGATTGTCTGCACAGAGGTTGGATTTCATATCCTCAATTTGCAATTTGCAAGTGGGCGAGCATAAATTTCAAAAAAAGAGGAAAAAAAGAGATTTCAACGTCCATCAAAGCTTAGCCCATTATAATTCCAAACGGGACTAAATTTTTCCCTTTGAATCTGCGATCTCTCCATGGAAAGGAATCTTTGTCCTTCCAGAGATTGCAAGGGGAAAAAAAAACCGGTGTTGGGTCCAAATTTTTATCCAGACATCTCTTTTCTTGGCATCTCCCGAAGCAAAATTCATTTTTCAGAGTTGTGCAACACCGTTTTCAGGGTGTGTTTTTTTAAAATTTAAAAATGACACAAATGCAGAAATTTTAAGGGAAAGCACGGAGTAAAATGCATATTATTAAGGGAAAGGCACAAAGGACGTTTAAGTAGGATTCAGGTGTTGCATTTATTTATTTTAGAAAGTGTGGAACAAAGTAATAGTGTTCCATTTCTAGGCTGATGTACAAATACAAGAAAATAAGAGATGGGGTGAAAGATTTATGAGACGTATTTCATGGCGTCAAATGAACTGTTCAAAAGAAATTTTAAAAAATCCAGACTTTTGGAGACTTTAACACTCAATTTGGGTGTCTGCATAAGATTTCTGTCAAGAAAACAATGGTCTGATTTATAACCCTTTGTTTAATGAACAGATATAATGTCCATTAGTTTCTGATTTGGAAATTGGACCCTAAAAATGAAGTATAATTCTTAACACGAGGGAAGAAATGTTAAATCTGTGGGTAGCGATTGTCTTAACTGTATTGACTTGAGTGAAGCTGGAATCTAAATTACATTTTTTTTTCATTCTAACTCCACTCCAACTCTGTTCATTTTTGTAAGAGGGTGTCCATCATCATAGTCAACAACCTGAAAAAAATTACACATCCTTGGTTTAAATTCGGGTGACTGCCATACGACAGTACTTCCCTTGACTCAGGGGGAAAAAAACCCACTAAAAATTTAATTCTGGTTGCTTCCTCTTCACTATTCTTGATTAGTATTGGCTCATGATTGGAAATATTCTTCTTAGCATGAATAGAAACCGACTCTGTTAACAGAACAACCTGTGATTGTGTCCAATTTAGCACTGGGAGAAAGAAAATGTTCTTACTTGTACGTTAGGTTGAAATGATCCCATTTGAGTCGTCCTGGGGTCAACGTGTAACGTTTTTTCCGCAGGTGAGGAGGTGGCAATGAAAAGGGAAGCTTTTGAAGACCCAGGTGGGCTCCAAGGGTTGGACCAGGTATAGCCGTGTCTTCCTTAAAGACAGAGGAACAAGTCAGAAGCTCTGGAGCAGAATCCTATTACAGAGAGCATCTTGAGAGCATTTCCAGACCAAGTCAGTTTCTCAGCATTTCCCCTACCCATTTTGCAGTAGCTGTTTTTCTGGAAAAATCATTTTCTCTCTCGGTTCTCCCTCTAAACTAATTTAAACCAATTTTATCTTAACACCCTTCAGATATGATGGATCTTAGCTTCCTTCCTTCAATCTGCTTATGCCAGAAACGATGGATGTCAGGATGACACCAGATTGTCTACTTGAACCTTACAAAATCAGACAGGAGCCTGGAAGCCCAGGATATTTTCCAGGAAGAAACAAGCTTTTCCAAGTTACTAGCTCCTGGGGTGTATTTCTCGGAATTCAATTGCCACTGAATGTGGTGTTTCCATTTAGCAATTATGGATATTAGCCGTTTATTGTCTTTCCAAGATTCACTCCGCCTGGTAGCCTCCCCTACATTTTTGGAAGGAGATTATTTTAGTCATCTGTTGTACACGAAAGCATTTTCGCACCTTCTCTCAATCAGAACATTTGTGCAAGAAAAGGAGTTTTCTGCTCTATGCAAAAATATGTGGTTTGGGGGAACGGGGCCAAGGTCAGAAAAACTCAAGGGAAGACGAGACAAAACATGCAAAATAAGTCCAAAAAACCCCCCCTTTAGAAATGGAATGAAAACCACAGCCGATCAGTTCGCTCCCTTCTGCCCTGAAGGCGAAGCGAAAGGGGTAAACAGTAAAAACTGAAATCTGACTTGAGCAGGAAAAAAAAGTCATCTTGAATTTCGCTGCATGAATTCCAGAGTTGCTAGAAAACCCCAAGATTTCTCTTTACGGAAAGGCCTTGTTGGTTTATTTTTATTTATTTTTTTAGAGCTGGAACCAGGAAAAATATTGGCCCAGCTGATGTATGACACTTAAAAAGACCTTTTATGTCGCTGATCTTCACTGTTTCCGGACCCAAATAATCACAGGGGAGGCCTGCCATATGACATGAGCTGTTGAAGGTGAGCCATTTATAGATTTTGGGGAGGAAAGGCTCACCCATCAGAAGAAAAGAAGAAGAAAAAATAGGTTCAAGAGATTAAAACTTTTGAGTGATAGCTGCTGGTAACCACGTCTCCAGCTTCACCCTAGCTTTGGTTCTCTCTCTCTCTCTCTCTCTCTCTCTCTCTCTCTCTCTCACACACACACACACACACACACACACACAAAAACACATTTTAAATGCCATCCTCCTTGCAAACAATCTTGTTTTAAAAGAAAAGGAGATAGCGTAAAAAGCCTGAATGGAAATTAATTTCTTTCACAGCAGGCCTCCTGTGAAGAAATGGGATAAAGTTACAACAGGCCAGGATTGTTTCCTTGACGTACTTTCTGACACGCCTCCCGTTGGGATAGTCTCATTGAAACAGCCAAACAGTTGCTGCCTCTTTTGCTATTGGGTGGTACCTAATTTGCTCTTTGACTGCTGGGGGGGGGAGGGGGGGCTATTAGGTCCCGCACACCCCAGCTCCTCTCTGCGGGGGGAAAAAAAACATGGAAGTTATAAAATCTGCTTCCCAGGTCCCAAGAGCTGATCCACAGGACTCCGGGACGCATCCCTGGTCATAAGTATGAGTCCTTCGCCAAGCGTCCAAAATTTTGATCACGTGGCCACGAGGATGCCACGACGGTCATGTGAAAAACGATTCTTAAGTCAAACAAAATCAGGTGGGACTCACTTCACAGTTGCCCTGCTTAGCAACAGAAAAACTGGCTTCCAAGTAGAGTCCGCGAGGAGAAGGGCGGGATATAAATCCAAATATAATAATAATAATAAAAAAAAAGAGTTGTAAGTCAAGGACTGCCTGGGCTTGTGTTGTGGGCATTATTTTTATTTTTTTTTAAACGGGGCAGCTGAAACTCGGTAGGATGATAATGAGCCAATCAAGGAAACCTGCCACCCATGAACCAGGGGGAAGTTGTGTGAGATCACAATTTTGACAGTTCTCCTCCTCCTCCTCCTGAGAAATTCTTTGGAATTTATGCCCGGCCCTTCAGAGAAACCCAGAATCCAAACAATCCTGAATTCAGGTCCTTATCTAGCTTGGGAGGATCATGGGACTTGCACAGCCTGCTCTTCCCTGCCAAATACTCGCTCCAGAAGTACAAAATCCAAATTTTCTGGGCTGGAAAGCTGAAATTGCTCTTTCTCCCCCCCCTTTCCCTGATCAGACATGGAGGTTTTCAGAGAAAAGCCAAGGATTTCGTCCGCCGGTTCCTGTCGGCAAAGATGCCCCTGGAGCCGGTTTGGCGTGTACTCTTTGAGGCGCCTCAAACTCTAGCCCTGCGGAGGCAATTCCCCAATATTTTCAATTTTGCTCATCTCAGCAAAAGGGAAGGGGAAAAAAAAAAAACCAACCCAGGGCTGGATGAGTCACTGCTTAAGAAACGAAGAATTCGCTTTCTTTGGTAGTCACCCAACTTCTCCATGGCTTTCCTCCATGCCAACTTTTTCTCCTTGGATTTGCTTTTTTCCTCCAGTTGCGGCAGGACTAACGTCTGCGCTGCTGGCCCCGGCGAAGCCTCTTAAATTTTAATTTGGGACAGCTTTGCCGGCGTGTGGAAGAGATTCAGAGGGTCAGGAAGAAGCGAGAATGTCAGAAAGAGATCTGCCAGCTCCGGAAGAGCCACGCTGATAGGGATCGAAGCAAGGGCGATGTTCTTTCAATTGATCCAGTTTCTGGGATCCTTTATCCCAGAGCTGGGTGGATGAGAGATTCTCTGGGGGGGAGGGGAAATCCCAATGGCTGTTTTGCAAATCTCACTCTGTGCAAAACCACCGCGGGGACTCAAAAGAGAGGAATCATTTTACCACCAGATGTTGTGAGTTTGCTAGCATCCTTCAGCGCTGCCTAAGGCCACATCTGCTAAAAAATTCTCCCGCGGCTAGAGAAAGAAACACATTAGTTTCAAAGCACAGTTAGTGCCTTCAGAAATGAGACCTCGGGCTCAGCTTCCCCCCCTGCCTGTTTGAAGGGACAAGGCCTGACAGAAGGGAAGGGAAGGATGGCTGTGCATTCTAGGCCGAGGGCCAAAGAGTTAAGTTAAGAATGAGATACAAAGGTAAGCCAAAAACTATTCACTAAACTTGTGGCTGCAAGTTTGATAATGAAAGGGAGCAGAGATATTCAGAGAGACAGACAGGCTGGAGGCAATTTCAGATGTTGGGTTTCTTGACAAAAATGCAGCTCCTGATAGATAGATGGATGGATGGATGGATGGATGGATAGATAGATAGATAGATAGATAGATAGATAGATAGATAGATAGATAGATAGATGGATAGATGGATGGATGGATGGATGGATGGATGGATGGATGGATGGATGGATGGATAGATGATAGATTAGATAGATAGATAGATAGATAGATAGATAGATAGATAGATAGATAGATAGATAGATAGATGAGATAGATGATAGATAGATGATAGATAGATGACAGATTAGATAGATAGATGATAGATGAGATAGATGATAGATAGATGATAGATTAGATAGATAGATAGATAGATAGATAGATAGATAGATAGATAGATAGATAGATAGATAGATAGATAGATAATAGACAAACAAACAAATATGTAGACATGTATCATTGTGATGCCTTGTTGCTAGGATGGAAAGTGCCTTGG
The DNA here is from genome assembly GCF_001527695.2 of Protobothrops mucrosquamatus. Classification (NCBI taxonomy): domain Eukaryota; kingdom Metazoa; phylum Chordata; class Lepidosauria; order Squamata; family Viperidae; genus Protobothrops; species Protobothrops mucrosquamatus. Next base: position 1,410 of record NW_015387201.1, on the reverse strand, counting down.
GAAACAACAGTACTCTAAAATGTTGGACTTCAGTTCCCATCATAACAGAATAACAGTTGTAAGGGACATTTGAAGGTCCTCTAGTCCAACCCCCTGCCCATCCAGGAAACCCTGTACCATTTCAGACAAATGGCTGTCCAGTCTCTTCTTAAAAGCCTCCAGTTCTTTTCATGCAGGACCAGCATCCCACCCCAGGTTCAAAACAGGATGAGGTCCCCAACAGTCCATCCAGCGTGCATAAAGGTAGCATTTGTTCTTGTAGCAGAAAAGAAAACGGCCATGCAGCAGTCAAATCCCATCCTGAGGGATTTGCTGCCTTGCTCTACTTTAAGTCTACCTTGCCAGACTGTTGTGAGGGTATCAGGAGGGCCTCCCACAGAACCCCTTGGGAGAGAAGCGAGCAGGATAAATCAAAACAGTCATATTTTGTCGGGAGAAATATCAGAGGCTTACCTGGATCTTCTGCACTTTTGTGGCAAACGAGTCCTCCAAAACCAGCAGAAGGATTAAAAGCAGGAAAATGCCGGTGGAATTCCCAGGGCCTGAATATTTATGTTTTTTCTGCCTGCCAGCAGGCCATAAAAAAGGAGAAACACTCGCAGAAAGACTTTTGAACTGCCCCATGGCTGCATTCAATTAAAACCGAACAGCGAAAGAGAACACTGGGGAGGAAATTCAACCCAAAGACATCCAGTTTGCAAGGCAGACTTTTAAGTACTGAAAAGGAGGCAAAATGTTTCCTGGATTGAAATGCTGAGAACTTTTCTGGGGAGATTTAAAGAAAAGAAAAGAAGAAGGAAAAAAGATGCAAATTTTGGCAAGGTTTGACAGGCTGAGCCAGCCCTGAGCCAAATCCACCCGGATCACTGGGAATCTCTGCTTGTGGAAGAAGGGAATGGAGAAGGAAAGAGGGGAAACAGCTGGAAAGGGAAAGGAAGGAGAGCTAAGCCAGCTGTTTCAGCATCTGGACGAGGGCGGCCCTAGATCCCTCTGCGTGCACACACACATACACACACACACATACAGGAGAAGGAGGAGGAAAATGATAGACTTCCAATCGCTCGATTCTGAACGCACATGGGCAGTCCCTGAAACTTTTTATCGATGGGATCTGGTCCACAGTCAGGGATCCACCCACGAGGATCTGACCTGCAAGAGAGGGATTTTGCATGGGCCTTCCCCCCGTGGGCGTCTTTTGGTGCCCACCTTCTGTTCCTGCCATTATTTGGCCCTGTTTGCAATGTTTAATTTCATTTTTTTGGTCTTCGTATCCTCCTTTGGGGAATTTATTTCACAAATAGCCTTGCCCAGCATCACTTTTTTTGACATAGGAAACTCAGCTCAGTAGTCAAAATTCTCTAGCAGCTTAGCCTACCTCACAGGGCTGTTGGGAAAGTCGAGGACTCGAAT
>NW_015387200.1:539767-556748 GCF_001527695.2 Protobothrops mucrosquamatus | reverse complement strand
GAGTGTTATGATCCCCCAATACAAATCCCACCCTATTCTACTCAACACCTATGTGAGATGAAGTATTTAAGTCATGTGGTTTGCGTCACCATGTCACAACTTATAATTGCCTATTTGCTTCCCCATTGCAAATGACCTATGAAGAACATAAACAAATGTGCAAGCTTTTGAGTTTTCCATAACACTTCATCAAAAGAATGTTCCCCAAAAAACAGACAAGGGGGAAAAAACAAAAATGAGACTAGATAGTCTAACTATAAGGTCTATTACTCAGATTCAATCCCAAGACACTGTTTGTAGATAAATACATTTGTCAGCTGAAGGTTTCACTTAATAATTAAGGCCAAAATAAATGGTGGCTTCCAGCAAGCTTTGGAGACATCAAAGCTATTAGCGCGCTCTCTCTCTCCCTCTTTCTCTCTCTCTGTTGTTCTCAACAGTTGAGCAAAATATGCATAGACATCTCTAGATTACTTTTAACAAAAACTTTATTGAATGAAAGAAATGTCTCAACAAGGTCGCCAATGAAAAACATATACATATATGCACCACAGTGGCAGATTCAAGATAACATATTTCAAACGTTAGCCACTATGAATGATTAAAAAGAAAAATGTAAACTTTCCAGATTTGTTTTTCACACACCAGAAATACCATCATGGAAGTAATACCACAGATTAAATGTTAGAAAGCAAACATCTGCTAAAACTGAGTGATCACAATATGCCGTTTTCCCCTCACAATATGCCTCTTCAATTAAAAGAAGCAACCTCTCTTTGGATTATTCTCACTTTTCAAAGCTGGAAGGAGGATAGGAAAATGAATTCTGCAAGTGTTTCCTGCTCAGTTACCATCTTGGTCCTCACAAGCTTTATGAGCGACCTTGTCAAGATGGTTAGCTCTGAATTATTAAGTAGAGGTAGTGCTCGACTTACATCCACAAATGAGCACCAAATTTCTGTTGCTAAGCGAGACAGTTGTAAAGTGTTTTTTGCTCCATTTCATGACCTTTCTTTCCACACGTTAAGTAATAATCATCTTTATTGATTAGCCCTTGGGCCATATCAAAGTGCAAAGTTCCAGCAACAAATTATTACTAAAGTTTGATAAAAGCAATTTAAAATGAAATTTGATAAAATACAGTTTAAAATGGAATTAGAGTAAAATACAACTTAAAATGAAATTGGGATAAAATACAGTCTAAAATGTAATTAAAATAGAGTACAGTAATTTAAAATATAGATAAAATATGATAAAATTATATCTTGGAGTCACCCGTGCAATCTACCCCAATCAGTCCCACGTATGCAGATCTCAACCAAACCATTTTGTTTAAATACTGTGCTGCGTTAAATGTTATTTTCAAGTTCTGGCGCATATAAGGTAAGTTGTTTTGATATGGGGATCCCAATGAGTCATTCGTTTGGTATAAAGACCAAGGTACCTGTCTCTCACCCTCTTGTACAGGCAACAATCAAATAATATGTGAGCCAGGTCTTCTACCTCTGCCGCTCCGCAAATGCAGAGATGCTCATTGTAAGGTATAGAATGGAATCTCCCATATCTGACCATTGTGTCAAGCTGTTCGAATCTCGCTCACGTAAATATCTCCCTAAGGTGTTTTGGCAGTTGTAACTTCAAATAGCTGTCTACTTGAAAAGTACGTTTGTATTTACTCAGCCATTTTAAGTTACCCACCTTACTAAGGATCGCTATATCATTTTGTGCTTCTATATCCTTAATTCTTTGGGTAGCTCTTTTTTTGAATTGTTCTCCTGTTACACAAGAGACAGGAAGACCACAGCTTCTTACAAAATTTGTTAGTTTGGTGATCCAGGAGATTTGTGATTGTAACACTTGTTAAGTGAATCGCTGCAGACGTTAAATCAGTAACATTGTTTTGTTAAGTGAATCTGGCTTCTCCATTGTCTTTATTCTGTCGCAAAGGTGATCACATGACCCTGGGACTCGGCAACCGTCATAAATATGAACCAGTTGCCAAGAATCCAAATTTGGATCGCGTGACCAAAATGCTGCAGTGGTTGTAAGTGTAAAAAACAGTCATAGTTCACTTTTTTCAGTGCCGTTGTAACTTGAAATGATCCCTAAATGGCCATAAGTCAAGAACTATCTGTATTATCACTGTGGTGTTTGAAGGACTAGAGAGCGTCAATTCACACTGTAACTGCGGTAACTTTTAGGAGAATAGTTTTTAAGGTGAAGTAATTTTCAAAGAGATGGCATGATTGTTATTTTTTTTTAAAAAAAAAAAGTTATCTTGTGTAAACTTTCTTTTTCAAAACAGTAATATCCTGGAAGCTACTATTGACCCAATCTTCTTGCATGTCTTCCTAAATGTAGATATTTTTTCTTCTGAGCATTTCCCTCAAGGTGACATTACTGTGTCATCAGATTAGGTCTTGTTTAAATGTGTTTCTTTTGCCTTGCTACAGGAATCCCCAGAAAATTTACAGTCCTCTATGAAATCCAATTGTCAGATTGATTAAACCGAGTTCTGCCATTTTGCATATCAGAATCATCCCGTCAATGTGGGGTTTATAGGCATTAAAAATCTATATTCATTACACCTTTCAATTTTTGCGGCTCCTGACCTGGGAATTGCCTGCGTTTAATAGTTTAATGCATCTTGCAGCCACTGATGTAGAAAAATTAATGTAAATGAAAATAAATTGGGTATTATGCCCAGTAGGGAAAGCCCCCTAAATGATATCCCTCATCTAATTCATTCCTCCAGCCAAAAACCAGCATTCTAATGCAATGCAATTTATTCTGGCTACTGTGCAAAATATATCTTCCATTAACTACTTGCTAAAGAAATAACCAATAGCATCAGCTCCATAAGAGGGGAGATCAATGTCTTCTTGATAGAGTTTTAAAATTCAGCTAGAACATATAGAAAATACAAAACTTAAGGGCTGGATCATCTGTACCAAAAGCTACCAAATCCCATGGTCTTGGGCAGCAGATATCTATAGGAAGCAGCTTATGGTATGAAGTCCATACCTTCCAGCAACAATCAAAAGCTTTCCAACTTGATTGTTTCTAAATATCAGTTTTTGGTGTTCCCAGCCAACCTGGCTTCTAGATGGGAGTTCATTTTTGCTACATATTATCATATGGTTAATAGCCAGGATTTTGACTATGGGTAGTCCTCAAGTTATGATCACAACTGAGCCCCAAATTTATGTTGCCAAGTGAAACATTTGCTAAGTGAATTTTGCCCCATTTTAGATTTTTCTTGCCACAATTGTTAAGTGAGTCATTGCATTTGTTAAGTTAGTAATGTGGTTATTAAGTGAATCTGGATTTCCCCATTGACTTTGCTTTCTCAGAAGATTGCAAAAGGTGATCACCTGACCCCAGGAAACTGCAACCGTCCTAAATATGAACCAGTTGCCAAGCATCTGGATTTTGACCTTGTGACCATGGGGGAATGCTGCAACAGTTGTGTGAAAAACAGTCATAAGTCACTTTTTTCAGTGCCATTGTAACTTCAAATGGCCACTAAATGAACTGTTGCAAGTCAAGGACTACCTGTATTGTTTTAGAAAATTTAATGCAATAGTGTAGATAGAAAATAGTGCTGAAGAAAGCTTTTGCATGTTCCTTGGACAGCAAAGGTGACTAACAAGCAAATACAGGAGTGCATAAAACACCAGACATGTCACTGGAAGGCAAAAGTCACAACACTGTGTCTCACTTATTTTGGCCATGTCATGCTGGGGAATTCATTGGAGAAAGCAATTATGCTTGGGAGAGTTACTGGTAAAAGGAAACCAGGCCGTCAAAGAACATGGTGGCTGGACACTATCAAAGCTGACAGCAGCCAAAGCATAGAAAAACTCAAGGAACTAGTGCAAGATCGAAGATGTGGAGAGACCTGGCCCATAGAATCGCCAAGAGTCAGACACAACTGAATTGATATCATCATCATCAATCATCATCATCAAACTCAGGATCCAAAAAGATCTTGACAAACTTGAGCAATGGGCCCTATCCAACAAAATGAGTTTCAATGTGGAGAAAAGCAAAATCCTACACTTAGGCAGGAAACACCAAAGGAACAAATACAGATTGGGTGAGACCTGGCTTAAAAACAGTCACTGTGAGAGGGTCCTTGGAGTCCTGGGGGACCATCACTTGACTATGAGCCAGCAGTGTGCAGCAGCAACCAAAAAAGCTAATATAATCCTGGGTTGTATAAACAAAGGCATAGAATCAAGATCACGTGAAGTATTAGTACCACTTTATAAAGCCCTAGTAAGACCACACCTTGAATACTGCAGCCAATTTTGGTCACCATATCACAAAAAAGATGTTGAGAGACTGGAAAAAATTCAGAGAAGAGCAACTAAGATGATCAAAGGCCTGGAGACCAAAACATACGAAGAACGGCTGCGGAACTTGGGTTTGGCTAGTCTAAAGAAAAGAAGAAATAGGGGAGACATGATAGCAGTGTTCCAGTATCTGAGGGGCTGCCACAAGGCAGAGGGGGACAGGTTGTTCACCAGAGCACCAAAGGGAAGGACAAGAAACAATGGTTGGAAGCTGATCAAGGAAAGAAGCAACCTGGAATTAAGGAGAAACTCCCTGACAGTGAGGACAATCAACCAATGGAACAGTTTACCCCCAGAAATCGTGGGTACTCCATCGCTGGACGTTTTTAAAAAGAGACTGGACAATCATCTGACTGAGATGGTATAGGACCTCCTGCTTGAGCAGGGGGCTGGACTAGAAGACCTCCAAGGTCCCTTCCAGCTCTATTCTATTCTACTTCATCATCATCACCATCATCATTGATAGAAAGATAGATATGAATTTCTGCAAGTGTGGTAGTATGTTTGGAGTGCAGCATGTTTGGAGTGTAGCATGTTTGGAATGTAGGCTCAGGAAGACCTATGTTTAAATCCACTACCACCATGAGGCTGTTACTTCATAGACCAGTCTCCATCACTCAACATCATATACATCCACATGGATGCTGTGAAGACAAAATCGAGAAAGAAAAAAGCTTGCACCCCATCATGAGCTTTCTTATGAATGGACCTATTAAAATGTAATAAATCAACATAAAAATGGTTATTGAACCATGCTGCACCTAAACTGAACCATACATTGGGAAGAGAGGCCAGCTAACCTGTCCCATCCCATGGAATAATTGTGTATTATAATTTCCATAAAATCACCTAGCATGGCTAATCCAAGATGATATAAGCTTTAACACAATATGTCTGAAGATACAAAGATGGGGGGGGGAGCCCAGAAAGAGGCTATGGTTTATCTTCAAGCTAAGAAGGAAAATGACATAAAAACAACCAAATAGCATTTAAAAATTTACTACAGCAAACATTCTAAAATGTAAATATTTCTTCATTAACAGTATTGTGCATGGCGTTTCAGTGTACTCTGACCATCCTCTCCTTATCAGCGTTCATTTGCTCCCAATTCAATTCCTTTAATTAGCTCTCTTTTTACAGCAGAATTGAAATGCTAGTAAATCTCCACAGCTTCTGGGTTTTTTAAAAAAATTCCTTCATGGTGCTTTGAAGTCCATTTTCCTGCCATTATTCAGTGGCATTATGCAATTCTTTCCACCATTATTCTCTTCAAAATTAATACTTATTCATAGTGTGTGCAGCGACACATTTATTCATTAATTATTCACTCTCCACTGTGCAGTGACGGCTAGAATACCTTTTTATTTAGCTTCCATTTCAGACAGGGAAGATCTATGTATAAGAACCTTCATGCAGCTTATCACTGTAGATTTCCATCAAACCAGACAATTAATACAGAACCAAAAATGGAGGCATACACACTGCCCCCCCCAGGTTGTTATTGTTGTCATCATTCTTTTTATACATAATTCAAGGCAGCAAATTCTCCTGCCTTCTATTTTCCCCACAACAACCCTGTGAGGTAGGTTGGACTGAGAGTGACTGGTCACCCAGCCATCTTTCATGCCTAAGGCAGGACCAGAACTTATTGTCTCCTGTTTACTAGGCCAGCACATTCACTATTACACCAAACTAGTTCTACAACTAAGTTCCGCATCTTTGGCATGGTAGAGGTAGTCCTTGATTTACGACCACAATTGAGCCCAAGATTTCAGTTGCTAAGTGAGACAGATGTTAAGTGAATTTTGTCCCATTTTACAATCTTTCTTGACACCGTTGTTAAGTGGATCGCTGCAGTTGTATAGTTGGTATCATGGTTGTTAAGCGAATCGGGCTTCCCCATTGGCTTTGTTTGTCAGAAACCAGCTGTGAAGGTCGCAAATGGCAATTATGTGACTGCAAGACACTGCGACTGTCATAAATGTGTGCCAGTCGACAAGCACCCAAATCATGATGCTATGACTGTGGGGATGCCGCAATGGGTACAAGTTTGAAGAATTTGTCTGAAATGGTATAGGGTTTCTTGTTTGGGTAGGGGGTTGGACTAAAAGACCTCCAAGGTCCCTTCTGACTCTTATTCTGTTCTTCCGAATGCTTGTGAACCTACTTTTTCAGTGCCATCATAACTTTGAATGATCACTGAATGAGGCGGCCAATAAGTGAATCTGCAAGGGGACTTTAAAAAAATTAAATCTTCTTAGTCCTTTGTGTGGGGGGGGGCTAACTCAAGAAAACAAAAGTGGTAATGAAAAAAGACAAATTTCCACCAGATTTCAAACTGCTTACCTTCTTTATGGTAAGTATTATAACTACAGGTAGTCCTCGACTTACAACTGTTCATTTAGTGACCGATCGAAGTTACAATTTTTCACACTTATGACCTTTGCAGCATCCCCATTAGTTGTGTGATTTACATTCAGATGCCTGACAACTGGTTCATATTTATGATGGTCACAGCATCCCAGGGTCATGTGACTATCTTTTGCGACCTTCTGACAAGCAAAGTTAATGGGGAAAGCCAGATTCACTTAACAACCATGTGACTAATTTAAAAACTGCGGTGATTCACTTAACAAATATGGCAAGAAAAGTTGTAAAATGGGACAAAAAAGTTGTAAAATGGGACAAATTTCTCACTTAGCAACATAAATTCTGGCTCAGTTGTGGTCGTAAGTTGAGGACTACCTGTACTATGCCCCTGAGAAATACCTGTATCAGAAGCTCAAGCAGCCATTCTTGAAAAAAAGCTGGGAAGATACGGGAAAGTGCCTTTTATTTTAAAACAGGTTGTTGTGCCTACATACATATTGACCCTTTCATCTGAATGTAAAAGTTAAATTTAACTGTGTATACACTTATTTTTATATGTGTGTGCTATGTGAGTAGATATGCCAGTAAGATCTGCCCACAAAAAGCATTTGCCAGTTGTTCTCCTGGAATAAAAAATTGAGGACAGCAACAGGGGGAATTTTAGTGAGGAACCATAAAGTCATTCAGCCCATCTGGACTAAAATCCCTTCAAGTTGCTGCCTGAACATCTCAGTCCAGGCAGGTTTTTCTTAAGCCAACCTGAAGCCAGCAACAACCCAGGTTGGGAGCAGCTAAAAGACGCAGTGCGGATCTCTTCTAAGCCTCTGCTTTACTGAGGATCAGCATTGTGTGCACAGAGCTAAGCACACGTTCAAGTGAACACTAGTACAATTCCCTTTGTTGAAAGAAAAATCTTCAAGGTCCAGTCCAAGCCGGGAATAAACAAAATGGAGGCTGCTTAGGAAAGAAGGTTCAGTTTATTTAGTTGCCACTAACTTCAGTGAAACAGCATGTGTTTCTGGGGTGGCTGACAAAATGGAGCTGGGAGTGGTGGGTTTTTATACCTTCTTGGGCTTTTGTGTTTGGAGTTGTTCCTGTTCCTGTGGCATTGTATTTGAGACTATTCCTGTTCCTGTGCAATGAACTTTGACCTGGGGTTCAGTGTGCCCTTTTGGTTTTCTAATGGTGGTAGGTTAATCCTCCTAAATGTCATGTTCCTTGGAGTCTTTGTTTTTCTAATCCCATTAGGTCAAAACTTCTCTGGGACTATGGCTGAAGGCATTTTGCTTATGAATAGGTGGCCCAGTCTTTCTGAATAGATTGCTGAATCTACATTGGGGCAGGTTTCTGGGGCTGGTTTCTAAGATTTTTCTATTATTACTTTGGGGAAATATAATATTCTGACTTTTTAATATCCCCAAAAAATATTTCCTTCTCTGTTCTCAGAAAGTTGGTGATAGGAACAGATAGGAAGTACAGCTGTGAAGGGCACCTTCTCTGCTGCTTTGTTTTCAACCTTCTAGCATTTGGCGCATGTAGAAGGTTTAATCTGCTGTTGAAAGAAAAGTCTTCATCAGGGTCCAGTCCAAGCCGGGAATAAACAAAATGGAGACCGCTTTAGAAAGAAGGTTGTAGTTTATTGAAGAGCAGAACCACAAGACATGAGACTCTGGAGCAGCTAACCACATGTTGGTAGGAGTGGTGGGTTTTTATACCTTCTAGGGCTTTTGCGTTTGGAGTTCCTGTTCCTGTGGCATGAACTTTGACCTGAGGTTCAGTGTGCCTTTTTGGTATTGGTGGGTTAATCCTATTATGTCCTAAGGGTCATGTCCTGCTTCTCTGGGGCTGTAGCTGATAGCTTACTTCCTGTGTTGGATTTCTTGGGTGAGGGGTTGCCGGTTCTAATTCTATCACTCTGCTATTGTTAGCTATCAGTTTTGCTGCAAGGGATTTCAAAAGATCCTGTCTTGAATGGCCTTCTGCCTGGTAGTATTTGTTCATGAATGGGGCCTCAGACTTTCTGAATGGGATTATCAAATCTGCATTTATACAGACCTGGCCTGTCTGGGGCTATTAAAGAAAACTGGGCCTGCTTTTCTGCCTTTAAGATCCTTTGGGGAAATATAACAGTCTGCCTTTTTAATATTCCCTAAAATATTTCTTTCTCGGGGGGGGGGGGCTGACTTCCCACACTGCCAAACTAGTTGGGTATAGAGATTAAGATGCTGGCCTAGAAACCAGGAGACTGAGAATTCTAGTCCTGCCTTAAGCATGAAAGTTATCTGGATGACTCTGGGCCAGTCATCCTCTGTCAGCCCAGCTAACTCATAAGGTTGTTGTTGTGGGGAAAATAGAAGAGGGAGTAGGCTGTATATTGCCTTGGAAAGGCAGCATAGATATCAAACAAATATATATGGACATTTCAAGCAGCCATAAGGTTGAAAGCAGAAGTCTGCCTATCTCTTCATTAAGAGATCATTTTCTGATTCCTATACTGTAAAGTACAGAGGTTCTGTGGGAACTTCTGTTGAGAAAACTCTCTAGGCTGGCATCCTTGTATTTTTAAGGCAGTGTTTTTCAAACTTGGCAGCTTTAAAATGTGTGGACTTCAACTCCCAGAATTCCCCAGCCAGGATGCTGGCTGGAGAATTCTGGGAGTTGAAGTCCACTCATCTTAAAATTGCCAAATTTAAAAAATGCTGTTTTTTAAGTAATTTCTTAGGATTTCTTTTAGTCATTGGTACTAATTTTGATGTATGGGGAATATCCTTGTACTTTTTTAATATCTCTATTTGAGCACAGGACAGCACTGAAGCCAACTTTGGCCCATCTTGAGAAAGCCAAAGCAGAGACCTGATTAATATTTGGAAGGGTGAATACCAGGAACCCCAGAACTGCAAATATAGTTTGGAAACTTGAAAAAAAATTCTCAAGGAAGGCAAGGTCAAGCCACACAGCTGCCAAGAAAACAGTAAGGAGCTATCTATGTCATCATCAGCAAAAGACATTTCACTTAACTGAGACATCACATTACTTACGATACACTGAAATTTTGCAAGCCAATCAGAATTTTAGTGAAACAAGCAAAGGTCTACAAATGAGAGTAAAGAATTAAAATAACAATTGACAAACCTGCACGCAAACAAAAACAGACTTAGATTGAGAGAGAGGGAGGGAGACAGAGAGAGAAAAATAAATAAATATGAAATCAAGGAACTTTACAAGCATATTTGTTAAATTATAAGCTTTTGGGGTCAAGCATCTGCATAGTGAAGAGAAATATTTTTGCCCAAAAGAAAGTCTGGCCATGTAAGAGGGATATAATTCACAAAACTGCTATGGTTCTATATAAACAACTATGGGAAAATTTTCCAAAGCTTATCCCCTTTATTTAATTCACAACCTGAGATCCACACAATCACCCCACCCCCATCTTCATATACATCTCTGCAGAGCAGAAATTAAAGTTTTCCTTGATCCTCTATGTTGTTAGACTGCTTCATTAAAATTCCAGTCTTATAGAGTTTAGTGACCTTCTCCACAGGCATCTTATTCAATATTGAAATTGATTTTCTTCACCTTCTCATACAAAGACCCAGGGGCATATACTATTCTCAGTCATACCTGTGTAAAACTGAGAGAAGCACCCTTGTTTACCCTGGTAATTAGAACCAAATATGGCCTTTGGTGCAGTCGGTGATGTGAAAGGTAGACCCCAATGGGACTTTTCTACAAAGTGATACAATAAATAATACCAGCTTGTATTTCAAAGGGGAAAGTTTCTTCTTTTATTTTTTTTTCTCTCCCCATGCCCTTTAAAAAAAACACCAAGCAATAAAGTTTTCCCCATCCAGCTTATTACCAAAAGCCCAGAAAGGAAATAAAAATGTAATATGCCGGAAAAGTTTTGTGTTTGTGGTCAACAGCAAAGCTGTATTGGTTGAAAAGCGCTGCAGTAGCAGTTCTATAACTATGGGTAAGGAGACCATTTTCTTTGAATCCACTTTTTTCCGGCTCTAGGCATTTTGCAGGAACACAAATAAAGACAACTGAGGTTAATTTAAAACAAAAAGTGAGTCCAAAGGTGAACTATTTTGAAAACAGAGAGAAAACAAGCAAGCAAAACCAAATATCTTTGCAATGACACATCTAAATTTATTTTAAACATGCATTTGGTTGGAACTGATTATTTTTCTAGATATGTTTATAGCTTTGATTCATTTTTCCTTCATTTCTGGAAAAAAATGATTTATTGCACCCTTTGACTTCCACAGGTAGAAGAGGAAGTGCCCCCATTCTGTGGTAAATATTCATGGAGGAGCAAATGTAACAAACCATGAGAAACAATAATATTTAATAATCGCAGTTGTACTATAGAATAGTTGTAAGCTGGAAGATAGATGTGAGATGGTTCTCACCCCACCCCTGTCCACCTCATCCCAACCTTCCTGCCTTCATACAATTTCTAGTTATGGGTTAAAGGGATTATCCCAGCCTGAGCAACCTACTTGCCCATAAACTCGACCTCATCACAATTAGAGTGATGATTATGATGATAACAAGAACAACAACAATAATAATAAACAAGAAAAATTAAATTCTGTACCATCATCTACAGCACTGCCTTTCGTAGCTTTGAGGCATGTAGCCAGAGAACAGCAGCCCTGTCTCCTTTTGAGGAGACGAAAACAAAACCATCAATCATAAGATTCAAACATCATGTTTATTAAAAAAGAAAGAAAGAAACAGACGAGTAAAACTTTTTTTTTTTGCTTTTGTTAAGAGGAAAGAATTATGATTGGATGGAAAAATACGGTCTTTAGCACTGGTGAAGGTACAAGCAGCATCTCAAGCATGTCTTCTTCAGCATGCTAGGGAGAGATGGGCCCAGATCCAGAAAGGCAGGATCTGAGGTAGTTAGATAGAATAAAAACATCCAAGACTGGAGTTCTGAGGCAAAAATCAGAAGCAAATTCCTTGAGACTTTAATCAGACACTTGCCAAATATCAGAATCCACAAAGCAGACAGGCATGCCAGAAGATAAAAATCCAAACACGAATCCTTGCCAAAATCTTTTACTTCACAGCAGAGATCCTAACTCATTTCATCAACTAGTTGGTCCTCATTCATCCCAGACGCTGAAATATATATATCGAGTTATGACTATAACTGAATCTGCCCATCATTGTTGTAAGTCGTGATGGTTGTAAAACAGGTAGGTCACTTGACTTTACAACTTTTTTTTGCAGTGGTTGTTAAGTGAATTCATGAACATTAACTATACACTGCGGTTGTTAAGCGAACCAATGGTTCTCTATGGGCACAGTTTTGCCCAAAAAAATAGATAAATGTCAGTTTGTGGGAAAACATCGTAAAATACAATCACATGACCTCATGATATTGCAAACAGTCATAAATGCGGCCCAGTTGCTGAGCATATGGGTGTTATGACCATTTTTCACACTTATGACCATTGCAGAATTTTGCAGTTATGTGATCAAAACTTGTATGCTTGGCAACTGGTTCATATTTATGACAGTTGTAGTCATAAATATGATTGGTGTTGTGTAATCACCTTTTGCAACCTTCTGCCAAGCAAAGTCAATGGGGAAGGCAGATTCACTGGACAACTATGTTATTTAACTTAACCACTGCAGTGATTCACTTAATAACTGGGATAAGAAAGATTATAAAATGGTGGCAAAACCCATTTAACAACTGTCTTGCTTAGCAACAGAAATTTTGGGCTCAGTTGTGGTTGTAAGTCAAGGATTACTTGTAACTCAAGGTGATGAATACACTGTCCTCCTATTTTCTCCTCAACAACAAACCTGTGAGGTGGGGTGGGCTAAGAGAGAATGACTGACCCAAAGACACCCAGCTGGCTTTCATGTTTATGGTGAGCCTAAAACTCACAGTCCCGGTTTCTAGCCTGGTGCCTAAACTGTCTCTCTATTAATCAAAATATGCTGATATTTCCTATATTTTATTGGAATGTTGGAAAGAATAACAAAGAGCTGTCAATAACAGGGCATTATTCTGATTGAAGAAAAAAAGGGACTTTTGCATCAGCTTCCTCTGCAAATTTAAAGAAATGGTTTCTTCCCTGCCACTCAATTGGGCCTGTTTTGATTCTTATAAAAGTCTATGATTTATCTGCACATCTGTGGCTGCCTTGATCTCTATTCATCTTGTGGTTTTAAGAAAGACAAATGAAAGACAAAACTCTCTCTTGTTTTCATTTCTTCAGTTAAAAGACTACATCTGAGATCAAAAGATTCATAATACAAATATATTCAATTTTGCTTTCATTCTTTTTAGCTTTATGGGAAGCTAAGCCTTCTTTCATTCTTTCTTAACATTCTTCTAATAAAAAATGATAAAATGTTTCACAAATAATGGATTGGGTTTTTTATTCTGATGGATTCATTGTGCCTGCTTTAATTCTTTCTTCCTGGCTGGATAAACCATTTCTTTCTTATTTTTCATATACTCTAAGGAAGGAACAGTTCCAACTGACCTCTACAAATCTTGAACATTGTAATGATTGGTGGGCAAAGTCACAAATCCCTCCTGAACAATGAAGCTCACAGGGCAGACATGGCAAACATCAATTTCTAAGCCTTACATCTCTCCCACAGATACAATGGGGTAACTCCTGTGTCCTGATAAAATGGGACTATCCTGCACCGAAATTTGGGGCAGAAGCAGCGGAGTGATTTATTCAATCATTATTTGACAGTAATTATGGAAAACCTTCATCTGAAGAACTCTGGTCACTGGTTGGTCAGAGGTTGGCCAGAGATGCTGTAATGCAGTGGTCCCCAACCTTTTTGGCAACAGGGACCAGTTTCATGGAAGACAATTTTTTCACGCAACTGGGGGGCGGGGTTTTCGCATGCGCAGATGAAGCTTCGCCCGCCTGCTACTTGTGCGGCAGGCAACAGTCCACAGCCAGAGGATTGGGAACCCATGCTCTAATACAGGGGTGGGGAACCATGGCCCTTTTATGACTTGTGGACTTCAACTCCCAGAATTCCTGAGCTGTCTGGCTCAGGAATTCTGGGAGTTGAAGTCCACAAGTCATAAAGGGGCCATAGTTCCCCACCCCTGCTCTAATGGATCCTGCAACAAACAAGAGGTTATATTAAACAATCTCTACAGTCAATTCTCACTCTTTGATTCTATGAATGGTGTACAAGAACAATTGAAACAATGAATATCTTTGTGTATGCAAACAACTCATTCAGTATAATATCTAGGAAACAATCACAAAGCAATAAAAACAGATCTGTGCTGGTCTCTTAGACCCAAATGCTAGCTGATTTAAAATTGTCTTAAATGTAAAGGACATTGGGGCCAATTATATCACTGGGGTGAGTATGTCCCATAAAACCACTCATCAACATATCACCTCATAAAGCCTTTACCATATCAAAGCCATGGAAGAATCTCCCCTTAAAACTGCCACCATGCTCTCGGTGATAACTGAATTCTTGGCTGTGTACTGGAATTATTTCAAAAAACAAATTCTTATACCTGGAGCTTAATATGTATATAGTTTTTTCAAGAATAGTCATGAATCTCAATAAGAAAAAAAATCCCATCCAGGTTGAAGAATGCATATAGGGATTTCTGTTCAAATCCCTATACAATCAAGTAACAATCAAGTAAACAATACCCCAATTAAGGAACTGCCAAACAAGCCAGCAGTAAACAGCCCAATGAAAAAACTTTTAAGACCACCCTAGGGCAAGCCATTAGAATATAAACTGACAGCAAACTCCACTCCTTACTAGCACTGATGATGATAATGAAACATCCACAAGGAAACAACCAACTCAGAGAGCACCAAGGACCCCTCATTTCAACCCTGAGCTACAAATATTCTCCTTTATAGGGATTTCTGTGTCTGTAGGATTCACTTAGGAAGTATCAATTTTTTTAATTGGGTGAACAATAGGAGTTTATGTTGTAAGAGGGAGGAATGCGACATATAAATCAGGGCCAACAGCAAAATCCAATTGCCACTTCTAAATTGGGAAAGAGGACTTCACATGAATAAGGGGACTATTTGATGACCTTAAAAGAGAATCAAGAATGGAGATCTGCAGATAAGGAACAAGGTAGGCTTTTCATTGATGACTTCACTGGGAGATGAGAGAGGACACTTGATGGAACACATTAAGCTTCCATCCAAATAGTAATTCTGAATTCATGCTTTGTTTTCTCTCATATTTAGAATTGTAGGAACGAGCTGTTCAAGCTACTAAATCCAATTATCTTTTCCATGCAGGAATTTAAACTAGAAGATCTTTGATAAAAGAATAACAGAGTTATTACTCTACTATTTTTGACAAATGATTGTCCAATTCCTACTTAAAAGCCTCCAGTGTTGGAGCACCCACAATTTCTGAACGCAAGTTGTTCCACTGATAGATTGTTCTTACTGTCAGGAAGTTTTTCCTTAGTTCTAGGTTGCTTCTCTCTTTGTTTGGTTTCCATCCATTGCTTCTTGTCTTGCCTTCTGATGCTTTGGAGAATACGTAGACCCCCCTCTGTCTTGTGGCAGCCCCTCAAATATTGGAACACTGCTATCATGTCACCTCTAGTCCTCCTTTTCACTAGACTAGACATAGATGGTACCACAATGCCAGTCCTATGGCAAAGATACTGTATGCAAGTGATTTTCTATGAGAAAAAAAAGCTACATTTTTTTATTAATTAGTTTTGTGCCAACTGATTATGATCTATTGGTGTAGCAGCACAGGTACAGATACATTGGATTCCTTTTTGGTAGATGTTGTGCATGCACACAATAACCTTTCTTTGAACAAAACTGTACTACAGTACCATCAAGGCATTTAAAATCAAGCTGTAGGGATAATTTTGTTCCTTGGAAGATGACACAGAGAAAAACACAAGACATGTAACTGCTGTTAGGAACCGATTGCTGGTTTAAATTATCCTTCTGTGCATGCTTGGTTGGGTCATCAGCCTATTAAGACATTAACAGGGTCTTAGTATTTAGCATTACTAATTTTGTACAGGGCCAAAGATATGCCCAGCCATAAAATTGAGATATTTGTAGAATGTTAATTCACATCTAGTGAGCTATTTTCAAAAAGTATTTTCCGGTACGTGAGACATTTCAACATTTTATCAATCAAAGCAGAATGCCTATGAAATGCCAGGGTGATTTCTGCTAATTGAATAGAGTTCTTCTGAATTTTTTCTCCCCATTTTTTTCCCCCTCAAAATTATTAAAATAGTTAGAGGGATAAAACACAGGTCATAATAAGATTACATTTTTCCCAGTTATCTTCCATATATCTGAGCTGCATTGTTCTCTCCTCTAGCCAGTTAGAAATGTAATTATTTTTTTCAGAACGGTATTGCATGGGATCCTTGCTTGTGGTGCATGAGCCATGAAAGCTTCTGTAAAGATAAGTTTGTTAACTTCTAAGGTGGTACAGGTTTCTTTCTTTTTGTAGTTTTCTTTGAGGTGCATTACTCATCTCACTTTCATTGCTGATGACAAGTTTCTCAGTTGCCTTTTTCTTTAGCTGTTGTGAAGCAAAAAGACCATGTGGGAGGCCATGAAGAAGGTACTCCAGACTTCAGTGAAGCCTATAGATACCTTCTTCTCCATCAGCAGAATTGACAAAATGGTATTTGTTTTGTCCCTTTCTCCATCTGGTCTTCTTAATTGAAGTCTCTGGGTAAAGAAAATAACTCGTCTTTTTTTTCTTCTTCTTTGAAATGGAAATATTACCCTGGTGACATTCAGATATCAACTTCCTCCGTTCTGATATTTCATTCGGTAGCTGAAATATCATTCGGGCTGTGTGAGATCTTATCTGTTTAAACAAAAAAAAAAGAGGCTCCTTTCCAATGATAAAGAAAGATGGCATTCTTTCAAAGCAATAATTCAGAATATGTTTCATTTCTGGTATATTGAAAAACCGAAAGGGGCTAAAGTTAGAGTGAGAGAAAGACCTGCATTGATTTTCACGTTTTAAAGCAAGACCTAACGTAAGCCATATTATTATGGTTGAGTGCACAGTCAGCCAGATGTTTATACTGGATTTGGCATTTTTGCCTACCTATCAAGTCTTTCCCAAGGACCTGGGATAAGCAGATGTTGCTTGAAGGTGTTTAAGGCATCATTGTAAAATGTAAGCTGATCCAACCAAAGCTGCCTTTTGCAATTGACTTGTGGTGATATTGTCAGTACTGATAAGTGTTCAAG